>NC_059230.1:8248181-8548181 GCF_020615455.1 Coregonus clupeaformis
ATATATTACTAGATAGATATTAGTGCACTGTCGGAGCTAGAAGCACAATCATTTCGCTACACCCGCAATAACATCTGCTAAACACGTGTATGTGACAAATAAAATTTGATTTGATTTTATAAAGGAGTTAATAAATATGAAAAAACACTGATAAAAGCCTTTGAAACTTTCAAGGAAGAAAGAAAGAAAATATGTTGCAGTAAGCAAAAATATAAAAGGATGACTTTACAAAGGCTCATACAATACCCATGCATTCAAAAGCTGTACGAAAAAGCCTTCAATATACAGAGAGTAGAAAAATACAACAACATTTAAACCAATAATGGCAGCCACTGCAGACATGTAGTATTGGTTTTGTGAAAAGTTCTGTGCAGGAAGTTTTACAGATTCTATAGTAAATAACTTTTCATTTTACAGTTAATTCGTTGAATCCTAGTTCTTTATTCCTCAAGGATTCTTAGGCTCTATGACTAATCTATTGTCAGAAGTGTGTCTCCTTGAGACTAAGATATGTAACCTCTCACTAAGTCTAAATACTTATTGTCGCAATGTACATTGGCTTATTAATTGCATAATTGGTGTTTTTTTATTGTTACTCAATTTTAAACCTTACCATGCGGAGGTAATTGAGGTAGTACTTTTATTATGTAATGCTTCTATTATGAGAGTAAAACACCCTGTGCCGTTGGGCAGACATACCAAGTGACATTGTCACTGCTTGTGACGTACTGTCATACTCTATGCCCAAAGTCCATGAAGCAAGACTGACAAAGAGACTGGAGGTCAAGAGACCAGTGAGCCATGTTGGGAGGATGGTGATGGTTACATTATATAAGGCTTTTGAAACTTAATTTGAACAAAGTGACATAAATTATTAAGAGGCCCACCTCCTCTTCATTCCCCCATCCAAGCTCTAGTTCATGACAGGATCTCAGGCCGAGACGAGTTGCTCTCCAACTATTACAGACTCTTCATGCAGTGCCACTGATGAGAAAGGACGTGGCTAATTAGCCTGTGTCACCCAAAATGACATGCTAATCACGTGCTTGGAGTAATTACTCCAGTTTTGTAGATTTCTCTCTATATCTCAGTGTGACACGATAGCACTTGTCATCAAAATTAGGCTTTTTAAATAAATGTGGAGCTTACTACCTTGATGGGGTGGAGGAAGGAAGCTGGAGGAGGGAGAAGAGAGGGAGGAGGAGGGTTGGGATGGGGGACTGCCTCAGTCCTCTACTTTCAGGCCCTCAGGCCTAGTAATCTGGAAAACGGCACTGTCTTTTTATACAGAGTTCTCGTCTCATCATTTCCAGTGCATAAAATTGAGTGTTTGATATATTTACTATGAATATCAGTGAGTGGGGCTCTAGTGGGTCTAACGCTTATCTGTTTGCACACCTTACTCACACGCTTTGCTATGTAAAGACCAATTGAGCTAGTTACATGTTACATAATAAGGACAATTATTAAACAGTGAGTTAGCTCAAAAACGTGGTGCTTGGACATGAGGTTTAGAGCACTAATAATTTTCATAGATTGTGAGCTTGGCCTATTGAATCACCACTTTGGATTGCTTAGTACAAACATTACTGAGAGGGAAAGCGGGAGAGAGAAAGTGGTTCACACGTTAGGTGAAAAAAAGAGCAATGGTAAACGAGAACAATTCAATCATACCCTTACAGCACAATGGACATTTACCGTTTATGAAATTACAGACGTGAACAACATTGGCAACCACTAAGAATAGGGATGAAGAGCTCTTGCCTCTAGCAAGCTGTTGTAGTTGGTCGGGTAGTGTATGGATCTATCAATAAAATAGCCTTAGCATCGTTAGCCACCATAGGTCGGGTGTGTACTGCTTTGGAAACCTTCTCATTCTAAGCAGTGGCATCAAATTTCCCTGGTGGGAATCTTTAGCAGGGACACATTTGTGATATTACTTGAGTGTTTGTCCTGGCATGCCGCTGTGGGATGGTATACATAGGAAAGACATCATTGAATATGAACATACAGTTGAATTCGGAAGTTTACATACACTTAGGTTGGAGTCATTAAAATGTATTGTTAACAAACCATAGTTTTGGCATGTCGGTTAGGACATCTACTTTGTGCATGACACAAGTAATTTTTCCAACAATTGTTTACAGACAGATTATTTAACTTATAGTTCAGTGTGTCACAATTCCAGTGGGTCAGAAGTTTACATACACTAAGTCGACTGTTCCTTTAAACAGCTTGGATAATTCCAGGAAATTATGTCATGGCTTTAGAAGCTTCTGATGGGCTAATTGACATCATTTGAGTCAATTGGAGGTGTACCTGTGGATGTATTTCAAGGCCTACCATCAAACTCAGTGCCTCTTTGCTTGACATCATGGGAAAATCAAAAGAATTCTGCCAAGACCTCAGAATGTTTTTTTGTAGACCTCCTCAAGTCTGGTTCATCCTTGGGAACAATTTACAAACGCCTGATCCTAACTGACCTAAGACAGGGAATATTTACTAGGATTAGGGGTGGCAGGTAGCTTAGTGGTTAAGAGCGTTGTGCCAGTAACCGAAAGGTTGCTGCTTCTAATCCCTGAGCCGACTAGGTGAAAAATCTGTTGATGTGCCCTTGAGCAAGGCACTTAACCCTAATTGCTCCTGTAAGTCGCTCTGGATAAGACCATCTGCTAAATGACTGAAATGTAAATGTTAAATGTCAGGAATTGTGAAAAAAGGAGTTTAAATGTATTTGGCTAAGGTGTATGTAAACTTAAACTGTACTGGTAAAACTCTTTTGTTGTGTCAAACACAGAGAATATTGGGAAATGGTGGAGAATTATGCTAAAATATTAACTATTTAGTATGGTGTGTTGCTGTGGGCTTGGGCTGTTTCTGCTGCTGCTATTGTTTGTGTGGCTGTCACTGTCTTTCCACTGTCTCCAGCCCAGGGTTCATTATGTGTTACAGTGTACAGGAAGAGAGAGAGAGCCACGGAGGAAAGCAGACAGGCAGGGAAGCAGCGAGGAAGTAGGGAGATGGGTCTCTCCACCTTATATCATGTATAAATCAATTGGCAGCGTTATGTGCATTTTTTATGCTGACCCAGCGAAAACGTGCAGTCCCCGGCACAGCTGATGCAGTTTGAATCCATTTGCTCTGTCACTATCACACACACATGTACAGGCACACACACACACACACACACACACTCACACACACACACACACACACACACAAACACACACACACACACACACACACACACACACACACACACACACACACACACACACACACACACACACACACACACACACACACACACACACACACACACACACACACACACACACACACACACACACACCCTTCCCAGAATGCATTTATCCTCAGTGGAGTTATGGCATTGAACTGCCTGGTTGATATTAGGGTTAGGGGTGAAATCTACAAGATGGATGATCTCAGTTCGGCTGTCAAAATCCGCGGTAGATAAAAAAACAACACGAATCAAATGCACAAGACAAACGGACAACAGGGAAGGAGAAATATTAACTCACATCCATATTTCATACTGGGTGGTTGCATCATAAATGGCCAACTTGCATAACTTAAAGTGAATCTATGAGGACAAGCCTTATGCAGTATATCAGGAGTTAATGCTACTTTGCCGGGTCCAAAATTGTCAGTCTATTTCAAAACAGGTACACCAGTAACATCAGTTCTGATATAGCATCATTATGGAATCTGGCACATATTAACATACCATACAAATTTGAAACTCATGAGACAACTCCTCAATATTCTGATGATGACTGATGGATGCAGCAAAGCACTGCTGTCTCTTTGTAAAAAAATATATATATTGATACGCGCTCCAGTGGACTAGTATGTTAATTAAATACATGCTTATTTAAATTTGTCCACAGCTTGAATTTTACAGTGAACAGAGGATCGCTGTTCCCTGAAGAATGTAAAACATAATTGGTTGACAGCAAAAGTAACACACAATTAGTTTGGGGGTTTAATTAATATTATTCAGATGAGGTCCTGTTTTAGCGGCTACACTACCTGTGGTTTCTGCCATCGCTGTGCTGTATCCGGGCAGCAGATATGCCGAGAGAAGAGCTGAAGGTGATTGGTTGTCATAGGCAGCAGAGGCCTATGGTGGGGCTAGATCTCTGAACAGGAAAAACAGGGGAGGGAAAATATCCCCTCCAGGCTAATTCAGTAGTATCTATCTGTGCTTGAAATGTCAATAGTGTTCACTGATCAAATTAAGAGTTTTGTTAACAAACTATAGTTTTGGAAAGTCGGTTAGGACATCTACATTGTGCATGACACAAGTAATTTTCCAACAATTGTTTGCAGACAGATTATTTCACTTATAATTCACTGTATCACAATTCCAGTGAGTCAGAAGTTTACATATACTAAATTAACTGTGCCTTTAAACAGCTTGGACAATTCCAGAAAATTATGTGATGGCTTTAGAAGCTTCTGATAGGCTTCTTGTAGTGACTGACCTCCACATGATTATAGAAGAAACAGTCACGTACAGTACCTATCAGAGCTGTCATTCCATCGTTGAGCTCAGTGACTTACATTATACATTTACATTTTAGTCATTTAGCAGACGCTCTTATCTAGAATGACTTACAGGAACAATTACGGTTAAGTGCCTTGCTCAAGGGCAAATCAACATTATACATGTTATGGCTCCAATTATGGGTCCAATGGTGCTATTGCATGTAAATATCCCCTACACCTCGCTAGTAACAACACAGCCTTTTGCATTATTCTGGGTACAGTAACCAGTCTCAGATCCCCTGACAGGAGCTGAAGTCCCCACTCTCTTATTAACCTCTGTCAATTCAGCACCAGCATCCTAGAATCCATCATTACACGCAACGCCCCATGGATTACAGACAACAATACACTTTGTTTTGGGCCATTGTGCAAAACATTAAAAAGCTATTTGCCAGCAGACCTATCGAGCCGAACCTAGAATCAGCCCCCAGCATCAATCCTCAGGTGGATTGTTATTGTCATTGAGTGGTTAGGGGGATCAACAGGGGTGGTGTTCGGGGAGTTTATAAAGTCAGACCTCACAATAGCAAACCAGGGCTTTGTCTTAAATCCTCTTTGAAGAATGTTTAGTGTTGTTGGTGGATACATTCATAGAATTGCACAGACAGGCAGGCAGACACACACACACACATGTGCAAAAACACCTCTTATAACCGAGATCCTTATCACATCCAAGGAATATTCAACGCACATCACAGAGCCACCGTGTCATGTTTACTGCGGTAGCAGCGGAGGTAGTAGCAGAGGTTAGTGTCATGCTCCGGAGAACACAACAGGGTCAGACAGGCTGTGAGCTGTCACCTTCCAGATCACAAGGCCAGATCTCCTGTAACTGCTACCTCAGACAACACCGCCCACTTCTGTTTATCCTGTTACACAGCCGAGCAGACAAACAAGACCTGCATTTTATTAATCACGCCCAACAATATTAAATCAAACAAAACCCTAGAACAGTGCCCCTGATGGTTGACCGCACCCAGTGCATCCATCAACGAAGCCACCGCCCTTAAGTGTGCACTGCACATGCCATATGTCTAAATGATATATCAAAAATGAGTAAATCATTGGCTGACCTGAAGAATGAGTGTCTCTATTTGCATGTGAGTGAGTAAAGTGATGAACAAGGTTTGTTTGGATTTCTACTCCTTCATTATTCCGGCTTGATTGCGGTCAAACGGTCAGCCCAGCCGAGGCACAACAATCGCTCAATGACACAGTTCGTTCTTCCGTCCCACCGCTGATGAATGATCTTGAAGATCCCGGTGTGTGTTAGCTTAGCTCTCGCTGCACAAACAATGCCAACTATTTGGAGAACTTCGAAGTTCGGAAGCGCTCAGGCTGTAGTAGAAGTGTGTGTTGTGGCTGAGATGTTGGGTAATTCAGACTTCACATTTCATCCCATATCCTGGGCATAATTAGTGAATAGCTCAGTTGGAGGAGGGTTCTAGACATCTAAGAGTTTGTCTAGGGCCTAACTTCTGAAACACGTTACCTGAGGGTGAGCAGACACACAAGGCATAGATTAATGAGGGATCCTGATCTGACCTGACATATACTCCTATAGCTCTACTTCTTAGGACTAGCTCAGCAAAGATCTTTAAATTCATCAGGATTAAATAAATACAATAAAATCAAATACCGCTTCATTTATATAGCACACTTCAGATGTGAATACAACACAATGCACTTCACAGGATAAAATACAATGACAATAAAAGGATACAAAACAAAAGAACAACAAAAAAAAACGAAAGACTAAAAAATTACCCTAAGGAAAAGCAAAGCTAAAAAGGTGAGCATTACAGTAGTCTGCTTGTAATAAAAGCATGGATGAGTCTCTCTGTATTACATTTACATTTTTGTCATTTAGCAGACGCTCTTATCCAGAGCGACTTAGAGGAGCAATTAGGGTTAAGTGCTTTGCTTAAGGGCACATCAACATATTTTTCACCTAGTCGGCTCAGGGATTAGAACCAGCAACCTTTCGGTTACTGGCACAACGCTCTTAACCAATAAGCTACCTGCCGCCCCTGTATCAACCTGAGATAGAAACGGCCACAATTTGGCAATGTTCCTCAGGTAGAAAAAAGCTATTTTGGTCACGTTCCTAATGTGTGATTCGAAATTGAGTTCAGAATCTAAAATGACACCTAGGTTTTTAACCTGGTGTTTTATCTTTATTGCCCGTGAATTCAAATGTGCTGCCAGATTCGCTCTCTGTCCTCTCCAATAATAAGTACCTCGGTCTTGTCTTGATTTAGCTGGAGGAAGTTGTGAGTCATCCAAGTATTTAAATCACTAAAACAGTCTAATAATTTATCTGTGGAGCTAAAATCCTCTGGTGACACAGAAATGTAAAGCTGTGTATCATCTGTGTAGCAGTGAAAATCAATAAAAACTATTTACAAAAAAAAAAAAAAAACATCTGGATCCAGTCTTAATGTAAGTCTAAATGAAATGTTCAAACATAAGGAAGATGATAAATCTGGAGCTGATAAACTCGTCAGTTTGGCCTGATTGCTACGCCAATGTCACAATTAGATCTCCCTTAATATAATACAGCTGCATTAAGTCCTGAAACAATCGCTTGATATCCTCACATTAATGTTAATTTCACATCAAGCTACATGAGCATTTAGATTACTGATGTCTGCACTGTCAATTAACTAGGGTCCGGATATTGGTTTGAGTGAGTTAGCTAATGAAAACATAATGAATGAGTGTGGCACTCAGTGGAGAACCATGACTCACGGCTCAGAGGCAGATGACAAGAAGTAGTCCGGGCTGGATCGGTTTAATTCTGTATCCAATGTGTCTTGTCAAACTTAATCACATTAAAGCAATGTGTTTCTCAGTGTCTTGCACAATGGGGATATACATAGCTTCTTATAATTGATAGATAGATAACAGATACATCATATTTAACCAGATAAGTCATTGACAATGCATTAATAACAACCCGTCTGTCAAGATTCTGATTTAATTATCAAGTTATAACTATAGTATTACAGTAACTTCTGAAAAGGTTCTGATACAAAGGGCTTTATTCAATCTGTATCGCTGAAGTGTTACAGATTGTGCCATAGAAATGTAATTTCTGATTGAGCAGACATATGCAGAGTTTACCGTGAATTCAGTACTCCACTAACGCGGGAACATTGCCTTTAAATTTCAATCACGCTGCAATGGTGAACTTCTGCAATACGGATTGAATAGAGCCCAAACTTTAAACTTCATAATAGTGGCAGACACAGTTTTTAACTGAAATGGACCTTTACCTGACTACAGAAATCTAACAAGTAAGATATATATCACTGGAGAATACCTCTTCATTTTTAAAAACAGCTACATTGCATTTATTAAAAAAACGATGAAACTGTGCTGGGTAGGTAATTGCTTTGGTGTTTTAATGTAACTCCAGGTTAAGTTGCCAAGGGGTAACCCCAGGTTCCATTTGGCTTAGAATCTGCCCAATTACTGGTCCTGTTTCCCTTAGCAACTCCACTTTCAGTTTGGGCAGGGGTGGAGGGTGGACCAGGATGGGACAATTTCAACAGAGAACCCCCTGATTCCACAGATCGACAGCTTTAGCTTCTTTTCTTTAACTCATTTGTTTTGGCACAGATGATCATTTTCCATTCAATTAAGATGCGGTACGGGACTGGAGAGCGGGTCACTGGCTGCGAGTGAAAAGCTGGTGTGATGACACTGTGGTGACGGTTATGACTGCCGTAAAGTGCAGATTGTCAGCTGTCACTACAAGATTTGCTAATTGAGCTGCCAGCACAACAGACCGTTAATATTCCAGTCGTTAGTTTGAGTTAAATGAATTTGCACTCGAATGTGTTCCCTAACTCAATTGAGGGTAAGACATTGAAAACAATGCAAACTTGCATAAATCAAACTTCTGTAATGATTCTACCAATCAGCAAAGTTGTCTGTGATGTAAGCATTTCACTGTTAGTCCACACTTGTTGTTTACGAAGCATGTGACGCATATAATTTTATTTGATCTGATGATTCTGCCAATCAGCAAATGTGTCTGTGATGATTCTACCAATTGCGTTCTGTTTTCAGGCAATTTGACTACTCCTGGTATGAAATGTTTTTTTTAAAAATTACATTATCACTTCTTCAGTCCTTGTGACAAACATAATATTTCAGCAAATATTACAAAAGCAATACAGTGGATACCCGCAGGTTCTTATTTCCCAACCGGCATACCTGTTTTTTTTTTGAAGGGCTGCTGAACTGAGCCGCTCTTTTTGCCAGACATCACACAGAGAACTCATTAATTAATGGAACGACTGCATTATTATGCAAGAGGTTCTTTTCACAGAGTTAAGAGGTTTCTTCCGGCCTTGGTAACCTCTCCTTTGGGGAGTCCCTTTTGAAAAGATGCAGATAACCAGTTTAAACCCTTTACATCTTCCCTCAACATCTGAAGTTTATCTTAAGTTCAAGAGCATGTGGCTATGATTTAAAAACGGGAACCTCAAAGTATTATTCTTGCTTTTACACCATTTCAGTCTGCAATATGTTGTGGTGGTGTGCTCATTTGTACTTTCCTGGGGCTGGGGTGCATCGGCTATGCGTCTCACAACATGCACACAAAGAGAACATTCGGTACCACGTTACATTAAAAACAATGTGTAACTGCAGCAATTACTGTGTTACTGCACAGGTATAAGAGCACGTTTCTAACAGATTTTCCAGAAAACACTAGCTAACACTTGAATGGTCTGAAACCCCTTAACTATTTTGTGTACATATGGGTTTGGGTTCTTATAATATTCTGTTTCTCTATCCCAAATGGAGACTGTGGGGCTGCATTACCATTATCATATTCAGTTCCGTCTGCATAGGCTTCTCTTAGGTTGGTATTTATAACTCAACACATTTCACTCATCCTTTCCGCTAAATTATTTAGCAGCACAAACCACATTAATGGGGGGATACATCTCTGGGAGATGGGGGGTGGGAAAGTGGTTATTTATGTACGTCAAAGACAAGGAATTTAAGCACTGTATTTCAAATGAGGATGAGCAGAGAGAGATGAGGGAGAGAGATGAGGGAGAGGGCAGGAGTGGGGTTTAGATGGGTTTGCCAGGGCTTTCCATTTCTCACCGAGTTACTTTAGTGCCCTCAGGGAAAGAGTGTTGTGAAAAAAAACCTACCAAAGGGCTACGTTGCATTTTCCAAAGCCGTTTTGGATATTGACAGAGGATGAGAAAGTAACGGGAGAAAAAGAGGAGGAAGTAAGAAAGAAAGATGACGTTCATGTGGCAGGAATAACTATCATGTCAACCGTTGGCAGTAACCACAGGGACACCGAGGTGTGGTTAAAATCACTGAGGAAGCCAAGCCAAGCCAGTAAAAAAGCCATATTACAACCTGTTGTGATAATTGTGCTGTTTACTCTACAACCCATTTGTTCAAACACCACTGTGATATACAACAAGGCTGTGACAACAAAAAGACAACAGTCACACAGTGGTAGAATAAATTCAACTACACAAACGTTTGTTTCATCACAAAACCGGAGAGCAACATTTGTCCGGTGAAGTCCACAAAGCAAATATGTCATGTAACAAACAGTTATATCACCTGCAGCATGGTCAAGCAAGTTAATGTTTTTGACAGTTTACTAAACAACTACTGATTTAGAACCACAGTGTCACGCCCTGGCTCTAGGGACTCTTTTATGTTGAGCCAGGGTGTGTAGAGTCTATGTTTTGTTGCTCTTTGTTTCTGTTCTAGTTCTTGTATTTCAATGTTGGCCAGAGTGGTTCTCAATCAGAGGAAACGAGTGTCAGCTGTTGCTGGTTGTCTCTGATTGGGAACCATATTTAGACAGGCTGTTTTTCCACAGTGTTTTGTGGGATCTTGTTCCTTGTGGTTTGTGTTAGTACCGTTGGACTTCACGTATCGTTTGTTGTTTTGTTTGTCGTGTGTGCACTTAATAAAGTAAGATGTACGAGTATCACGCTGCGCCTTGGTCCTCCTCCTTCGACGATCGTGACACACAGAGATACCACAAGTCAGCAAAAAGACAACAGGAGCACTGCCTCCACTATTCCAGCACCATTTCAACTTAAAAATGTCAACATCATCAAATCAACAAGGGTATACAGTGCCTTGCAAAAGTATTCATCCCCCTTGGCGTTTTTCCTGTTTTGATGCATTACAACCTGTAATTTAAATGGATTTTTATTTGGATTTCATGTAATGGACATACACAAAATAGTCCAAATTGGTGAAGTGAAATTAAAGAAATAACTTGTTTCAAAAACAAAAAAATAACGGAAAGGTGGTGCGTGCATATGTATTCACCCCCTTTGCTATGAAGCCCCTAAATAAGATCTGGTGCAACCAATTACCTTCAGAAGTCACATAATTAGCTAAATAAAGTCCACCTATGTGCAATCTAAGTGTCACATGATCAGTCACATGATCTCAGTATATATACACCTGTTCTGAAAGGCCCCAGAGTCTGCAACACAACTAAGCAATAGGCACCACCAAGCAAGAGGCACCATGAAGACCAAGGAGCTCTCCAAACAGGTCAGGGACAAAGTTGTGGAGAAGTACAGATCAGGGTTGGGTTGTAAATAAATATCAGAAACAGTGAACATCCCACGGAGCACCATTAAATCCATTATTAAAAAATTGAAAGGATATGGCACCACATACTTCCAAAGCTGGTTGAGAGAATGCCAAGAGTGTGCAAAGCTGTCATCAAGGCAAAGGATGGCTACTTTGAAGAATCTAAAAAAGAAAATATATTTTGATTTGTTTAACACTTTTTTGGTTACTACATGATTCTATATGTGTTATTTAATAGTTTTGATGTCTTCACTATTATTCTTCAATGTAGAAAATAGTACAAATAAAGAAAAACCCTTGAATGAGTAAGTGTGTCCAAACTTTTGAATGGTAGTGAATATAAAAAATGTTATCAAGGGAGGCAAAATGCTTGTTGGCATCAATCAAATGCTACGGGGGCAACATGTTATATACTATTTTGGTCCAGACAGCATCAGATACCTGGGCTACACACACAGAGACAGAGGGGTGCTGTTTCCCTCGCTCGCATGATGTCTCCATTGAGATTCAGCCACTTGCGAATTGAAGGAAAATTATGAAAACACAGAGAGAGACGAAATATACATTATTTTATAATTTTTATTATTTTATTGGTATAATATTTGGAGAATCCTGGCTTCCCTTGGCATCCATGAATACATGCCACTGCCATGGAATTGTTTTCAGGGGAGGAAGAGGAAGGGCTAACACTTCTTACTGGTCCTGGAACATAGCTGGCTGTGTGACAATCTTGCAGTGTTTTTTTTATCAATGTGTGTTCTATATCTAGTAGCACAAACATTTAATTCAAATGTCTAATAGGGATTCAGCAAATCATGACATGTGGGACTTGTTCTTGTAAAAGCATGAAAAAGAGGGCCAGACACCAAATTACTGTCACGTTTAAGGAGAAGACCCAGATGCAGACAGTGTCGAAGTAACACAAGTTTATTACAAAAACAGGGGTCAGGCAAACGACAGGTCAAGGGCAGGCAGAGGTCAGTAATCCCGGGTGGTGTGACAAGGTACAGAATGGCAGGCAGGCTCAGGGTCAGGGCAGGCAGAATGGTCAAAACTGGGAAAACTAGAAAACAGGAACTTTGAGAAAGACAGGAGCACGGGGAAAAACACTGGTAGGCTTGACGAAACAAAACAGATTGGCAACAGACAAACAGAGAACACAGGTATAAATACACTGGGGATAATGGGGAAGATGGGTGACACCTGGAGGGGGGTGGAGACAAAGACGTGTGAAACAGGTCAGGGTGTGACAGTACCCCCCCTCTAGGGGTGCCACCTGGCGTCCTACCTGGGTGCATACCTGGTTGACCGGGGTGCCGGCATTGAAACTCAGCGATGAGGTCCGGGTCCAGGATGTCCCTAGCGGGGTCCCAACACCTCTCCTCCGGGTAATAACCCTCCCAGTCAACCAGGTACTGGAATCACCTGCCCAGAGGTCGAACCTTCAGGAGATGCCTCACCGTGTACACCGGTTGGCCGTCGATGAGACGGGGGAGAGGGGTGGGCCTGGAAACAGGAGACAAAGGGCTGTGAGACATGAGTTTGATCCTAGACACATGAAAAGTGGGATGTATACGGAGGGTACGGGGCAACAGAAGACGAACAGCAGAGGGGTTAATGATCTTGGAGATGGGGAAATGGCCTATAAACTGGGGGGAAAGTCTGTGGGACTCCACCCAGAGGGGCATATATCGGATGGACAGCCATACCAGGGAGCCGGGGTCCGGTGGCGGTCCGCTTGTCTTCGATACCTGGAGGTGGTCTTGAGATGAGCCGACCGGGCTTTCCTCCAGGTACGACGACAGCTGCGGACAAACATCTGGGCCGAGGGTATGCCGACCTCTTCCTCTGGGAAGAGTGGGGGCTGATAACCCAGGAAACATTCAAAGGGCGAAAGACCCGTGGCAGAGCAGGGAAGGGTGTTGCGGGCGTATTCGACCCACACTAGATGCTGGCTCCAGATACTGGGGTTGGCAGAGACCAGGCAGCGCAGAGTCGTCTCCAGGTCTTGGTTAGCTCGCTCCGACTGGCCGTTGGACTGAGGATGGAAACCGGAGGACAGGCTGGCCGACGACCCAATGAGTGTGCAGAACCGGGATGAGAACTGAGGACCCCGGTCAGAGACCATGTCCACTGGGAGTCCATGGATTCAGAAGACGTGCTGCACCATGAGCTGGGCCGTCTCTTTGGTGGAGGGTAGCTTGGGGAGAGGAATGAAGTCGGCGGTGTTGCCATAAGACGGGGGAAGACTCGTGACAACGTCCAGGGATATGTGAGACCAGGGACGGTGAGGAACAGGCAGGGGTTGGAGGAGACCAGCCGGAACTTGCTGAGGAGTCTTGTTCTGCGCACAGATCGTGCTGGCAGCGACGAACGCAGAGACGTCAGGAACCATGGTAGGCCACCAAAAGCATTGTTGCAAAAAGGCCAGCGTCTGATTGGAGCCCGGGTGGCAGGCAAGCCTGGAGGAGTTGGCCCACTCCAGGACCGAAGAGCGGACAGCGTCAGGAACAAACATTCGGTTATTTGGGCCCCTGAAAGATTCATTTGTATTTTAATACAGTATAAATGTGTGAACGGTGTTAGAGTTATAATGTAGTGTCAACCCACTAACAGAGGGGGAAGTTAGAAACTGTTGAGAAAGCATTCCAGGGTGAAGGGGATTAAGAAACTGTTTAAAGGTGGGCGGAGCAAAGTGCCTTTGTGTGTCAAGGGATATAAAAGCTGTATGTATGTTTTTTGGCGCCAGAGCTCTCCATGATTAAAACATACAGATCATTCTTGTTGGTTACGGACCTTCGTTTAATTCATGATTAAACCAGAGCCTTACACCCTCTGGGAATTATTCAAAGCATTAAGTTTGATTAATTAGAGATAGAAATTCTCGTGACAAATGGTCCTTCGAGCGGAGCTCAAAATACGTCTTTATCGTTCTGAGGACACCGAAAACCGTGCACGGGCGGATGATAGCATCCGTATAGAATAGACCTGGCCTTCGACTTTAAGGTTATAAACAGGCCGGTGATTAATCTTATGAACGATACAGACGTTGACGAGATCTGGAAAAGCATTTAAATCCCAACTTCAAGGAGGAGGTCAGTAATTTTTATTCATGGATTTTGGTGAAATTATTTGAACTTGTATGAGAATAGTAATTCTTGTGAAGGGCAGAGAATAGTTACCAAAATCTCATAAGAGAATTATAAAGGAAGGAAGGAGGGTCCGAAAATGACTCTAGGTAAATGGTCATTACCAAAATAAACTAGTTAATATTGAGATTGTACGAGATACAGTCTTTACAATATAAACAGGAAGGGAGATAATTATCAGCGTGTGAGATAGATACATTAAACAAGTCAAGAGTCATAAACAACTGGGGATTTGCTCTAACTCTGTCTATTTCATGAAACTGGAGCAGTTACGACCTCTAGGTTACGGATAGTGTTAGCAAAAAATCTTATGAGGTTGTATACGTGTGAGACATAATGATCCATCGAAATACATGATAATTGTTTCAAGGAAGGGACTAAAATAGGTCGCGTGAGAAAAAAAATGGTTGTCCCATCCCTTTCATGACACTGGGGTTTAAAAAAACTCTGGGTTACGGGTTGGATAATTTAAATGGTTAATTACAAAAGCAGATCATAAACATTGGCTCAAGAGTCGCACCAGATAATAAGTCCCAAGGAAAATAATAATTATTATTATTATTACTAAACGGGGGGATATCTTATTTTTATACCATGGGAAATAAATATGATTAGGTAGATGCATGTAAATTGCGGAACGGATTTGAAGAAACAGCGAGGGGAGGGGCTAGACACAGCGAGAGTATGGCTTTTGAAGAGTCAGGAAAGACTAAATTAGATAGCTATAATAAATCGTGGAGGCAGAATAGGGGAGGAGATAAGAGGAAGTGCTTTAACTGTAACAAGGAGGGTCATTTGGCCAGGGAGTGTAAGGCCCCGTGTAAATACTGTAACAAAACAGGTCATAACCATCGCGACTGCAGAGATAAAGAAAGGGCATTGTCCGGGAAATGACAGTCCATTTTTTGGTTCCAGGGTAAAATGTTTGAAGAAGTGATTTTTGTCGATTAAGAATTGGCTAAAAACACCACGAAGCGATTATTTGAGAGTTACCTATTCATTTCTAACAATATATACATATTAACTTTCTCACCCAAACGTAGACGTACGTCATGGATGAGAAAGTAGAGAATATTTACATTTGCATTTTTGGTCATTTAGCAGACGCTCTTGTCCAGAGCGACTTGCAGGAGCAATTGGGGTTGGGTGCCTTGCTCGGGGGCACATCGGCAGATTTTTCGCCTGGTCGGCTCAGGGATTGGAACCGGCGACCTCTCGGTTGCTGGCACGGCGCACTTGATCACTAGGCTACCTGCCGCCCCATATGAGTTTAAGGTTGTGCCGTTGTTTAATTATGTGATAAGGTTTAATGGGTAATCGTACCATAACTAATGTGGTTATAGAAGTAATGTATAATATAGTGGAGAGCCAATAGAGGGTTCCATTGAACTATTATGTTTTGGGGGTGAGAGACAGTACATAGTTTAAATGATAGGAATATAATATAATTTGAAAATTATTTAAGTTGAGGACAAAGGAAAATAATTTATGGTTCTAGTTCCCGGGTAAAGGGTTGTACTTGCTTGACGGTATCGAGCAAAAGGTGGAATGGTTGAATGAAAAGCATTTATTTGACGAAGTCTAATGGTTATTACTTTATTGTATAGGTTGGGTAACACCAGTGTGTGAATGAAAGCAGAAGGGAGCCTTTTGCTTCTCTCCTCAAACAGAGAGGAAAAAGCGGCCAGGGTTAAGCAGAGTTCAGGCTAAAACCTGTCTCTCCTTTGCTATCTTCTTGATTGATTACAGCATGAAGGGGGGTTTGTGTTAGGTTTGAAAGATTTAAGTATGGACCTGTCATGTCCAACCATCAGTCTTCGGGTCAAGCCCGGGAGTGCCGGGGTAGAACAGAGTTTGAACTAAACATGAGTGTTTTTACAAGATAAGAGATTTATTGATTGGATTACTATTGATTCTGAACTGAATGAAAGTCGAATTTAGCCGCCATAGAAGACAAAGGAAGTGGGAGGAGCAATAAAGAAGCAAGGGACAGTCTCAAAAATAAAGAAGGGATGGCAATTGGATGATAAATTACCAATATTACCTAAGTGATTGTTTAGGTAGGTGGTAATATTGACACATGAGCAGATCCATGTGTCAAGAGGGGGGAAGAGGCTAGTGGTAGGATTAAATAATATACGAAGGAGAGGACAAAATACTTTTTAAAAAAACAAAAAAAATTTAGATACAGTCTAGAAAGAGAATACTGATGTGAACGGTATGATTAGAGAGGGGTTAAGGAAAACACACAGGAGAGCAGGAAGAAATGGGGTACAACGTGAGAAGGTAGTTATTAGCCACACCGGTATGTCAGAGGTTTTGTGCCCCACAGGTGAACTAAAGGAGAAGGTGACCCCCTCTATCTAACCAGGTGACTGGTGAGGATCCAGTCCCTAAAGAAGAAAGACTGGAAGCAGGCCTGTTGGGAAGGGCCGTATCAGGTTATATTGGTCACCGCCTTTGCCATTAGAATAGCAGAAAGAGCAACCTGGGTCCACGTTACCCACTGCAAAAAGGTAAGAACACATACAAGCACCACTGAACACACGCAGAGTTAGAGAGAAGAACTAGACCAATAGGGTCTGGGGATCACCTCTGTTAACGAAGATCTCCTACCCCGACCTATCATCATTGTAGTGTGTTCTCAGGGTGTGAGTATGGGGTGATACCAAGCAGAAAGACTGAGGACAGGAGATGGTTGGCGGTTTTTGGGAATAGGGGTAACTTGAGCTGCATCATAGTCTCTGCAATGGTCTTGATATGTCAAGATCCACCACCAATTACGCTATGCCCTTACCATTGTTAAGAAGTAAAAGAGAAGAGAAGCGACCCGACATACTGACCGTCAACGATGAGTGGCCTACAAAATGGGAGTCAGAGAAGGGCAGACTGTAGGATTCAAAATAAAGGTTAGGGACGTAGCCAACAGGTGGGGTACAGGTCAATAAGCAATTTGGGATTATAAAATCCCATTATATTCGTGTTCGGCCCCCACGGCGGATTGTTCCTAGACTCAAGTGTTTAAACACACTTGGGGACGGGGATATGAGACCGGGCAGGACTGAACATCCAGATGGGGGGTAAAGAGAAACAAAGACATCACCAATTATCAATTGGAGATAGTGGTAATGTGATTGACTTAAGTTCAGAAGCACAGGAGATAATTCTGAACCTTACAGCCCCTGTAACCGATGTGTGGTGGGCGTGTGCCAGTAAAGACAGTATAAGGCAGAGAATATTCATACCAAAAGGGTGGCTAGATACGTGCACCCTGGTTCTACTGATTCAGCTAGTTAGAATTAGTCACCAGGAACCAAGGAAAGGGTTAAACAGACGTTGGAGGAGTTTTAACAAAAAGGAGAATAGCCCTATTTAGATGGATGCGATTGGGATACCAAGGGGGGTATCGGATGGATAACAAGCTATGAAAGAATTAGGGGAATGGTTTACTACCACGTTCTTTTGATGAGTGACAATAAACAAAATTGTGGATTGGATTAATTATATCTATTACGACCAACAACGATTTATTGGCTAGACTAGGGATGCAGTAAAAGGGATCTCTGAACAATTATCCGCCATCTCACTCATGACTTAGTAAAAGAGGTTGGCTCTAGATCAGGCAGAAAGGGTCGGTGTCTATAGAATGATAAGCCATTGTTGCACATTTTATCCCTAACAACACCACACCGGATGGGACGGTCACCAGAGCTCTTGCAGAATTAACTGCACTAAGTGAAGAATGAGCTGAGAACTCAGAAGTTAGTACATCGTGGATAGGGTGGTTTGATCAAATGTTTGGTAAATGGAAAACCATAGCAGCCACCATCTTAGGGGCGGTCAGTGTTTGTATGGGTGTTCTTGTATTGTGTGGTTGTTGTCTTGTTCCCTGTGTCCGAGGATTGATGAGTAAGGCGTTGGTGAAATGCAGTATCTCGACAATGATGAGAGATGGACCGACTCCGGACTCTGACCAGGGGAATGTGAAAAACGATCCTCCAGGCTTGGTGGATGACGAGGATTTTGACCCTGAAAGACCGCAATTGGATGAAATGTTTATTATTCTGACGTAATCGCTGAAATTAATCATGCTTGTACATACATTTATCCTGAATGTGAAAACATTTAGTCAAAAGGGTGGATTGATAGATTAATTTGTATTTTAAGAATAATAACTAAAGGATTTCACCCCAAATACAGTATAAATGTGTGAACGGTGTTAGAGTTATAATGTAGTGTCAACCCACTAACAGAGGGGGGAAGTTAGAAACTGTTGAGAAAGCATTCCAGGGTGAAGGGGACTAAGAAACTGTTTAAAGGTGGGCGGAGCAAAGTGCCTTTGTGTGTCAAGGGATATAAAAGCTGTATGTATGTTTTTTGGCGCCAGAGCTCTCCATGATTAAAACATACAGATCATTCTTGTTGTTTGCGGACCTTCGTTTAATTCATGATTAAACCAGAGCCTTA
Organism: Coregonus clupeaformis; assembly: GCF_020615455.1. Classification (NCBI taxonomy): domain Eukaryota; kingdom Metazoa; phylum Chordata; class Actinopteri; order Salmoniformes; family Salmonidae; genus Coregonus; species Coregonus clupeaformis. Next base: position 8,266,976 of record NC_059230.1, read on the forward strand.
CACCCACTGGGAATTATTAAAAGCATTAAGTTTGATTAATTAGAGATATAAATTATCGTGACAGCAGCACCCCCCCGGGGTTCGGCTGGGAATTCTGCGCCTCCCGGACCTGCTTCCTTATTCCCCAACTGAGTGCCGTCACCAAGCACGAGTTGGGAACGATGGTCTTGGATTCCGGGGGTGTAGCCACAGGGCTATAGCGGAGTGACAGAGCATCTGGCTTGACATTTTTGGATCCCGGTCGGTTTGAGAGTGAGAAGTTGAACCGGGTGAAAAGCATGGTCCACCTAGCTTGCCTGGAATTGAGACACTTGGCGGTGAGGAGATATTCCATGTTCTTGTGGTCTGTCCACACAATGAACGGATGTTCCGCCACCTCTAGCCAGTGCCTCCACTCCACCAACGCCATCTTCACCGCGAGAGCTCACGAGTCCCCACATTGTAATTCCTCTCCGTGGTGTTGAGTCGATGGGAGAAGAAGGCGCAGGGATGTAACTTGAGGTCCAGGGCCGAACGCTGGGACAGGACAGCGCCCACTCCGACATGCAAAGCATCGGCCTCCACTGTCATGAGCCCTCTCACTCCACCGGGTTACCACCTTATGTGTTTCCACTATCTTCCACTCTGCTCATCTCTCTCTCTCTACTCAGCCTTACGAGCTCCACCTGTCCCTGCTCTGCTCGGCTCTAATTACTCTGCCAGCTGCGCTGCATTACCCACTAACCTCTCCCAGTATTTAAAGTCCCGTCTTTCAGCTCTCCTTTGTCAGATCGTCTGCAAAGCTCACACCCCGGAACCTGTGTGCTCGCGCTTCTGGCTCACCCCTGTTTTGTGACCCCGGACCTGCCTGATTCTTGGATACTCTTCTGCCCCAGGAAAACCAGACCTGCTTTCTGCCATTACGACTCCTGACTACTCTTCGACCCCGGTAACTCTGACCAGCCTTCTGCCTTGCTTCTACGTTTTTGGATTTCCCTTGAACTGTACTTCTGCCTGTTTTCATCCGCCCCGTTGTGTCTGTGTTTCCTCCCCCCCCAGGACTTCTGGACCACCAACCACCGGCGTCATCGGACGCATCGCTGCCACTGGGGGGAGGCACAGACCCAGCACATCGGACGGGATAACCCCTGGAGCCTTCACTCACTCCCTACATCCCTTTCCCCTTAAGTTTAAATAAACTTTCTGGTGTGACGCAATTGTGGTCCTCTTGTCGTCTGTCTGAACCGTGACAGTACGATCTGACCATCATGGACTCAGCGCACACTTCCCCCGACATGGAAGCCGAAGAACCTGAGCAACCCACCGCCATGCTACGCCTGGAACACACTGAGAGAGAGCTAAGCCGCATGAGCGGCGACGTCACCTCTCTGCTTCAGGTCGGCCACCAACAGCATCAGCAGTTCCAGCAGCACCAGCAGCAGTCCCAGCAGCAGCAACAACAACTTGCCAGGATCATCCAACTCCTCACCAACCTTACCCCAGCCAGTCTGCCCACCAGCCCTGCCTCCGAGTTACCTGCCCCGGTCATAGCAGCCGCTACCCCGGAACCCAAGATTGGAAACCCCGAGCGGTTCAACGGCGATTCTACCCAGGTCCGGCCATTCCTGACTAGCTGCCGACTTCAGTTCTCCTTGCAGCCAAGGACCTTCGCCACGGAGGGGGCTAGGGTCGGGTATGCCATCACTCACCTGACGGGCCGAGCTCGACTCTGGGGAACAGCAGAGTTCGAACGTCAAACCCCCGCATGTGCAACCTTCGACCTGTTTGCTGAGGAGATGCTGAAGGTGTTTGACCTGGATTCACCAACCGCAGAGGCGTCTCGTGAACTGTTCAGTATTCGACAAGGCAGACGTACAGTCGCAGACCATTCCATCGACTTCCGAACCCTGGCAAGACGAAGTTCTTGGAACACACCCTCGTTGGTGGACGCGTTCTTCCATAGCTTGGCTGACTATATCAAGGACGAGTTGGTCTCCCATGAACTGCCTTCCACTCTTGATGAAGCCATCGCACTGACTGTCCGGATCGACAGAAGGATACAGACCCGTCGTCGTGAGAGGGGGCGCCAAGGTCCACCAACTACCGGCATTCGGAGAGATCCGACTGGGCTCCTGTCAGCTACTGCCACTCACCCAAGTCAGCTTGATCAGTCTGAGCCTATGGAGATTGGGCGAGCCTCTCTCACTCCTGCAGAGCGCCAGCGCCGCTTCACCTCAAACCTCTGCCTCTATTGTGGAGGTGATGGACATCGTGTGGTAACCTGCCCTTTAAAAGGCCGAAGCTCACCGGGCATAGGGGAGTCCGGTTGAGCTCAATGACCACCCAGTCCTCCGACCGCAAACCCTTGCTGCAAGTTCACCTCCGCCTCTCTGACTCAACTCACACCCTGGCTGCTCTGGTGGATTCGGGCGCCGAAGCCAACATAATGGACATCAAGCTGGCACGCCAACTGGGACTGGAGAACCTCCGTTTGACACCTCCTATTCCTGCCCGGGCACTGGACGGACACTTACTCGGATCGGTCACTCATGTCACGGCCCCGGTCTTGATGGGTCTGTCCGGAAACCATCAAGAAACTATCCAGTTTCACCTGCTACCCTCTCCAGGCCAACCCCTCATCCTGGGTTACCCATCGCTCCGCCGGCACAACCCTCAGCTCGACTGGGTGACCGGGGTGATCAGGGAGTGGGGAGAGGACTGCCACCGAACCTGCCTGCTTGCTGCCGCACTACCCCCTCGGCCAGTACCTACTAACTCCGCTCCTGACCTCTCCCATGTCCCAGAATGCTACCATGGTCTCAGAGAAGTGTTTAACAAAGCTAGAGCCACATCTCTGCCCCCTCACCGACCGTCACGACTGTGCCATCGACCTCCTCCCTGGAACAGCCCCTCCAAGGGGTCGTCTTTATTCGTTGTCTGCTCCTGAAAGAAGGTCCATGGAGGACTACATCAATGGCTCTCTGTCCACAGGATTGATCCGTTCATCTTCATCTCCGGCTGGTGCTGGCTTCTTCTTTGTGGGGAAGAGGGACGGATCTCTTCGCCCCTGCATCGACTACAGGGGACTCAACGACATCACAGTGAAGAACCGTTACCCTCTCCCTCTGCTCACCTCTGCTTTTGAGTTGCTCCAGGGAGCCACTGTTTTTACCAAGTTGGATCTCAGAAACGCTTACCACCTAGTGCGGATCCGGGAGGGAGATGAATGGAAGACCGCATTCAATACACCAACAGGCCACTACGAGTATCTGGTTATGCCTTTTGGCCTCACCAATGCTCCTGCTGTGTTCCAGGCTCTAGTGAATGATGTACTGCGGGACATGTTAAACAAGTTTGTCTTCGTTTACCTGGATGACATCTTAATCTACTCCAGAAACCTGTCTGAACACACCCGCCATGTCCAGCAAGTCCTTCATCGTCTTCTGGAGAATTCCCTCTACGCCAAGGCAGAGAAATGTGAGTTTCACGTCAAGACAGTGGCCTTCCTGGGGTACATAGTGGCAGAGGGAAGTATCCAAATGGATCCTGCCAAAGTATCAGCAGTCACTTCATGGCCAGTTCCGGAGAACAGAAAGAAGCTGCAACAGTTTCTGGGGTTTGCTAACTTCTATAGAAAGTTTATCCGGAACTACAGTACCGTTGCTGCCCCTCTCACTGCTCTAACCAGCACCAAGCAACCCTTCACCTGGACCCCAGCAGCCGACAAGGCCTTCAGTACCCTCAAGGTAAGGTTCACCTCCGCTCCCATCCTCCAGATGCCTGACGTGGACCGGCAATTCATTGTGGAGGTGGACGCCTCGGATGTGGGAGTTGGTGCTGTGATTTCTCAGTGGGCTGCGGAGGATAGGAAGCTCCATCCCTGTGCCTTTTTCTCACGTCGGTTGTCCCCCTCTGAGTGCAATTACGACATAGGGAACCGAGAGCTGCTGGCTGTGAAGCTTGCCTTGGAGGAGTGGCGTCACTGGCTGGAGGGGTCCACCATTCCATTTCTCGTTTGGACCGATCATAAGAACTTGGAGTACATCCAGCGGCCAAACGGTTGAACTCCAGGCAGTCCCGCTGGGCCCTGTTCTTCACCAGGTTTAATTTCACTCTGTCATACCGGCCTGGGTCACGCAACACCAAGCCAGACGCCCTCTCCCGTCAATTCCAGAAGGATGACAACCCCTCCAAGGATCCTGTGTCGATTCTGCCAAGTCCCTGCATCGTAGCAGCTCTGACCTGGGCTGTTGAGGAACAGGTGCTGGAAGCTCTCCGTAACCAGCCCGGTCCCAGCACTTGCCCAGCTGACCGCCTTTTTGTCCCCGAAAACCTAAGGTCCCAGGTCGTTCAGTGGGGACATGACTCCCGCCTAGCTTGTCACCCTGGCTCCACCCGCACTTACAACCTGCTCGCCCAGAGGTTCTGGTGGCCCGCTCTGAGAAAGGATGTACGGGAATTCGTCCAAGCCTGCCCCATCTGCAACCAACACAAGTCGTCCTGCCAGCCCCCAGCCGGATTGCTGCAGCCCCTGCCTGTGCCCAGACGTCCCTGGTCTCACATCGCCCTTGACTTTGTCACGGGGCTGCCCCCCTTCAAGGGGCAAGACCGTCATTCTCACCATAGTTGACCGATTCAGCAAGATGGCACACTTCATTCCCCTCCCCAAGCTCCCAACCGCCAAGGAGACCGCCCAGGTGGTCCTGGAACACGTCTTCCGGATCCACGGACTGCCAAAGGATGTAGTTTCTGACCGTGGTCCACAATTCTCCTCCGCTTTTTGGAAGGAGTTCTGTCACCTGCTGGGAGCCACAGTCAGTCTGACTTCCGGATTCCATCCCCAATCCAATGGGCAGTCAGAGCGGGCAAATCAGGAGCTCGAGAAGGCACTGCGATGCATGACTTCACGCAACCCCCACTCCTGGTCGCAGCAATTGACATGGGTGGAGTACGCACACAATTCTCTGACCTGCTCTGCCATCGGTATGTCCCCTTTCCAATGTGTTTATGGATACCAGCCTCCTCTATTTGCCAGTCAGGAAGGGGAGGTTACTTGCCCATCTGCACTTGCGTTTGCCCGTCGATGTCGCCGCACCTGGTCACAGGCCCGAGCCACACTTCTCAGATCCGTTGCCAGCTACACTACCGGGGCCAACCGTCGGAGAATCCCTGCTCCCACCTACCATGTTGGTCAAAGGGTGTGGTTGTCGTCAAGGAACCTGCCACTCAGGGTGGAGTCGCAGAAGTTGGCACCTCGGTTCATTGGCCCATTCCCTATCATAAGAGTGATTAGCCCAACTGCTGTCCGGCTCCAACTGCCTAATTCCATGAGGGTGCACCCCACTTTCCATGTGTCTAAGATTAAGCCCGTTCATGAGAGTCCGCTGGTCCCTGCTGCGCCTTGTCCTCCTCCTCCACGGCTCGTCGATGGTGGTCTGGTTTACACCGTCCGCCGCCTGCTTCGGTCCAGACGGAGGGGTAGGGGTCTCCAGTACCTCATTGACTGGGAGGGCTATGGACCTGAGGAAAGGACCTGGGTGCCAGCTAGTCGGATTGTGGATAGGACTCTCATCACCGCCTTCCACCAACGGCATCCTGATCAACCTGCAATCCGTAGGGGCCGCCCCAGAGGGATCCCTAACCGTCCTGCCCGCTCGGCTTCCTGTCCTGTGCCTGATCCTGTCTCGGGACCTGTCCCATCTCCCGACCACGGCCCTCCGGCTTCCTCCGAGGATGAGGGCGTTCGCTCGGACCGTTCGGAGGAGTTCTAGCCCTCCTCCGGCTCCCCTCCTCCCGCCCGGCGTGGTGTTGCTCTTGGGACTTCTGGGGCCGTCCCTTGGGGGGGGGGTTCTGTCATGAGCCCTCTCACTCCACCGGGTTACCACCTTATGTGTTTCCACTATCTTCCACTCTGCTCATCTCTCTCTCTCTACTCAGCCTTACGAGCTCCACCTGTCCCTGCTCTGCTCGGCTCTAATTACTCTGCCAGCTGCGCTGCATTACCCACTAACCTCTCCCAGTATTTAAAGTCCCGTCTTTCAGCTCTCCTTTGTCAGATCGTCTGCAAAGCTCACACCCGGAACCTGTGTGCTCGCGCTTCTGGCTCACCCCTGTTTTGTGACCCCGGACCTGCCTGATTCTTGGATACTCTTCTGCCCCAGGAAAACCAGACCTGCTTTCTGCCATTACGACTCCTGACTACTCTTCGACCCCGGTAACTCTGACCAGCCTTCTGCCTTGCTTCTACGTTTTTGGATTTCCCTTGAACTGTACTTCTGCCTGTTTTCATCCGCCCCGTTGTGTCTGTGTTTCCTCCCCCCCCAGGACTTCTGGACCACCAACCACCGGCGTCATCGGACGCATCGCTGCCACTGGGGGGAGGCACAGACCCAGCACATCGGACGGGATAACCCCTGGAGCCTTCACTCACTCCCTACATCCCTTTCCCCTTAAGTTTAAATAAACTTTCTGGTGTGACGCAATTGTGGTCCTCTTGTCGTCTGTCTGAACCGTGACATCCACCACAAACTAGCGGGACGGGTAAGGATGAACCAAGATGGGAGTAGTGGTGAAATGGTGTTTGAGGTTCCGGAATACCCGGTCAGCAGCTGGGGACCATGTGAACGGAACCTTGGGAGAGGTGAGTGCAGACAGGGGGGAAGCAAGGGTGCTGTAACCATGGATAAAGTGGGGATAAAAGTTGGAGAATCCCAGGAAACATTGCAGCTGCACTCTGGACGTAGGCTGGAGCCAATCAACCACCGCTCTCACCTTCACGGGATCTATCTGTACACTCCCTGCAGCGATGATGTAGCCCAGGAAGGGGATGGTGGAGCGATGGAATTCGCATTTCTCCGCTTTCACAAAAAGCTGGTTCTCCAGGAGGCATTGGAGGTCCTGTCGGACGTTGAGCTCGTGTTCTTGGACGGAGCGGGAGAAGACGAGGATGTAAGCGAGGTAGAAGAAGACGAACCGGTTCAACTTGTCACGGAGAACATCATTAAACAGGACCTGGAACACAGCTGGAGCATTGGTAAGGCCAAATGGCATGATGGTCGATTCCGCAGTCGTAGGGTTGGTGCGGCCCGGGCCTTACTGAACACTTCCCGGAGGTCTTGGTACTCCGTGGGAATGGCGGAGAGGTCCGAGGCAACCTCCGAGCCCCCAGGAAGCCGTCCTGGGGCAGGCTGCGCTGACTTCAGGCAATGAGCGTGGAAAAATAGACCGATAGTCGCCCATTGATCCGAATGGTCAAGGCAATGAGCGATTCGAGATCCGTCGGTAGTTCCCGGGCTGCAAGCTTTTCCTTTACGTCCTCCGAAACTCCATGCAGGAACGTGTCGAACAGCGCTTCTGGAATCCAGGCACACTGAGCTGCCAACATGCGGAAATCCACTGCATAGTCTGCTACACTGCGGGATTCTTGCCGAAGCTGGAGTAACTTCCTGGCAGCCTCTTTCCCGGACATGGAGCATCGAAAACCTTTTTTACCTACTGCATGACCTCCTCCAGACTGAAGCATACGGCCGACTGTTGTTCCCACACTGCCGTAGCCCAGGCGAGAGCCCTCCCAGACATCAGAGTGATGAGGTACGCTATCTTAGAGCGGTCCGAGGGGAAGGAGGAGGGCTGCAGCTCTATGATGAGCGAACACTGAGCGAGAAATGCCGACAGGTTTCCCGACTCTCCAGCGAAGCACTCCGGGGGAGGTAAGTGGGGTTCTCGGGAAACCGGGGTGACCGGGGAGGCCGCGCTGCTAACAGCCAGGCTACTGAGGGGCTTGGAGGTTACCGTTGTGGTAGGCTGCCTATCAGACAACCCGCGGAATTGCTCCAGCAATGTGTTAAACACTTGGTCATTGCATTTAGCAAAGGTCTGGCACCCTTCCATGAGACCACGGTTCAACTCCTCGTGCCTTCCAATGGTGGCTCCTTGGGAGGAGATGGCATTGCGGAGCTGGTCCAAGTCTGCTGGGTCAGTCATGGCCAGTTCGTACTATCACGTTTCAGGAGAAGAACCAGATGCAGACTGTGTCGAAGTAACAAAGTTTATTACAAAAACAGGGGGCAGGCAAATGACAGGCAGAGGTCAGTTATCCAGATCAGAGTCCAAAAGGTACAGAACACCAGGCAGTCTCAGGGTCAGGGCAGGCAGAGGTCAATAATCCAGGGTGGTGTGGCAAGGTACAGAACGGCAGGCAGGCTCAGGATCAGGGCAGGCAGAATGGTCAAAACCGGGAAAACTAGAAAACAGGAACTTTGAGAAAGACAGGAGCAAGGGGGAAAACGTTAGTAGGCTTGACAAACTGGCAACAGACAAACAGAGAACACAGGTATAAATACAGTGAGGGAAAAAAGTATTTGATCCCTGCTGATTTTGTACGTTTGCCTACTGACAAAGACATGATCAGTCTATAATGTTAATGGTAGGTTTATTTGAACAGTGAGAGACAGAATAACAACAAATTAATCCAGACAACTCATGTCAAAAACGTTATGAATTGATTAGCATTTTAATGAGGGAAATAAGTATTTGACCCCTCTGCAAAACATGACTTAGTACTTGGTGGCAAAACCCTTGTTGGCAATCACAGAGGTCAGACGTTTCTTGTAGTTGGCCACCAGGTTTGCACACATCTCAGGAGGGATTTTGTCCCACTCCTCTTTGCAGATCTTCTCCAAATATTTAAGGTTTCGAGGCTGATGTTTGGCAACTCGAACCTTCAGCTCCTTCCACAGATTTTCTATGGGATTAAGGTCCGGAGACTGGCTAGGCCACTCCAGGACCTTAATGTGCTTCTTCTTGAGCCACTCCTTTGTTGCCGTGTGTTTTGGGTCATTGTCATTTTGGAATACCCATCCACGACCCATATTCAATGCCCTGGCTGAGGGAAGGAGGTTCTCACCGAGATTTGATGGTACATGGCCCCGTCCATCGTCCCTTTGATGCGGTGAAGTTGTCCTGTACCCTTAGCAGAAAAACACCCCCAAAGCATAATGTTTCCAGCTCAATGTTTGACGGTGAGGATGGTGTTCTTGGGGTCAGAGGCAGCATTCCTCCTCCTCCAAACACGGCAAGTTGAGTTGATGCCAAAGAGCTCGATTTTGGTCTCATCTGACCACAACACTTTCACCCAGTTCTCCTCTGAATCATTCAGATGTTCATTGGCAAACTTCTGACGGGCCTGTATATGTGCTTTCTTGAGCAGGGGGACCTTGCGGGCGCTGCAGGATTTCAGTCCTTCACGGCGTAGTGTGTTACCAATTGTTTTCTTGGTGACTATGGTCCCAGCTGCCTTGAGATCATTGACAAGATCCTCCCGTGTAGTTCTGGGCTGATACCGCACCGTTCTCATGATCATTGTAACTCCACGAGGTGAGATCTTGCATGGAGCCCCAGGCCGAGGGAGATTGACAGTTCTTTTGTGTTTCTTCCATTTGCGAATAATCACACCAACTGTTGTAACCTTCTCACCAAGCTGCTTGGCGATGGTCTTGTAGCCCATTCCAACCTTGTGTAGGTCTATAATCTTGTCCCTGGGAGCTCTTTGGTCTTGGCCATGGTGGAGAGTTTGGAATCTGATTGATTGATTGCTTCTGTGGACAGGTGTCTTTTATACAGGTAACAAGCTGAGATTAGGAGCACTCCCTTTAAGAGGGTGCTCCTAATCTCAGCTCGTTACCTATATAAAAGACACCTGGGAGCCAGAAATGTCTCTGATTGAGAGGGGGTCAAATACTTATTTCCCTCATTAAAATGCAAATCAATTTATAACATTTTTGACATGCGTTTTTCTGGATTTTTGTTGTTGTTATTCTGTGTCTCTCTGTTCAAATAAACCTACCATTAAAATTATAGACTGATCATTTCTTTGTCAGTGGGCAAACGTACAAAATCAGCAGGGGATCAAATACTTTTTTCCCTCACTGTAGACTGGGCGACACCTGGAGGGGGGTGGGTGCCTTGCTCGGGGGCACATCGGCAGATTTTTCGCCTGGTCGGCTCAGGGATTGGAACCGGCGACCTCTCGGTTGCTGGCACGGCGCACTTGATCACTAGGCTACCTGCCGCCCCATATGAGTTTAAGGTTGTGCCGTTGTTTAATTATGTGATAAGGTTTAATGGGTAATCGTACCATAACTAATGTGGTTATAGAAGTAATGTATAATATAGTGGAGAGCCAATAGAGGGTTCCATTGAACTATTATGTTTTGGGGGGTGAGAGACAGTACATAGTTTAAATGATAGGAATATAATATAATTTGAAAATTATTTAAGTTGAGGACAAAGGAAAATAATTTATGGTTCTAGTTCCCGGGTAAAAGGGTTGTACTTGCTTGACGGTATCGAGCAAAAGGTGGAATGGTTGAATGAAAAGCATTTATTTGACGAAGTCTAATGGTTATTACTTTATTGTATAGGTTGGGTAACACCAGTGTGTGAATGAAAGCAGAAGGGAGCCTTTTGCTTCTCTCCTCAAACAGAGAGGAAAAAGCGGCCAGGGTTAAGCAGAGTTCAGGCTAAAACCTGTCTCTCCTTTGCTATCTTCTTGATTGATTACAGCATGAAGGGGGGTTTGTGTTAGGTTTGAAAGATTTAAGTATGGACCTGTCATGTCCAACCATCAGTCTTCGGGTCAAGCCCGGGAGTGCCGGGGTAGAACAGAGTTTGAACTAAACATGAGTGTTTTTACAAGATAAGAGATTTATTGATTGGATTACTATTGATTCTGAACTGAATGAAAGTCGAATTTAGCCGCCATAGAAGACAAAGGAAGTGGGAGGAGCAATAAAGAAGCAAGGGACAGTCTCAAAAATAAAGAAGGGATGGCAATTGGATGATAAATTACCAATATTACCTAAGTGATTGTTTAGGTAGGTGGTAATATTGACACATGAGCAGATCCATGTGTCAAGAGGGGGGAAGAGGCTAGTGGTAGGATTAAATAATATACGAAGGAGAGGACAAAATACTTTTTAAAAAAACAAAAAAAATTTAGATACAGTCTAGAAAGAGAATACTGATGTGAACGGTATGATTAGAGAGGGGTTAAGGAAAACACACAGGAGAGCAGGAAGAAATGGGGTACAACGTGAGAAGGTAGTTATTAGCCACACCGGTATGTCAGAGGTTTTGTGCCCCACAGGTGAACTAAAGGAGAAGGTGACCCCCTCTATCTAACCAGGTGACTGGTGAGGATCCAGTCCCTAAAGAAGAAAGACTGGAAGCAGGCCTGTTGGGAAGGGCCGTATCAGGTTATATTGGTCACCGCCTTTGCCATTAGAATAGCAGAAAGAGCAACCTGGGTCCACGTTACCCACTGCAAAAAGGTAAGAACACATACAAGCACCACTGAACACACGCAGAGTTAGAGAGAAGAACTAGACCAATAGGGTCTGGGGATCACCTCTGTTAACGAAGATCTCCTACCCCGACCTATCATCATTGTAGTGTGTTCTCAGGGGTGTGAGTATGGGGTGATACCAAGCAGAAAGACTGAGGACAGGAGATGGTTGGCGGTTTTTGGGAATAGGGGTAACTTGAGCTGCATCATAGTCTCTGCAATGGTCTTGATATGTCAAGATCCACCACCAATTACGCTATGCCCTTACCATTGTTAAGAAGTAAAAGAGAAGAGAAGCGACCCGACATACTGACCGTCAACGATGAGTGGCCTACAAAATGGGAGTCAGAGAAGGGCAGACTGTAGGATTCAAAATAAAGGTTAGGGACGTAGCCAACAGGTGGGGTACAGGTCAATAAGCAATTTGGGATTATAAAATCCCATTATATTCGTGTTCGGCCCCCACGGCGGATTGTTCCCTAGACTCAAGTGTTTAAACACACTTGGGGACGGGGATATGAGACCGGGCAGGACTGAACATCCAGATGGGGGGTAAAGAGAAACAAAGACATCACCAATTATCAATTGGAGATAGTGGTAATGTGATTGACTTAAGTTCAGAAGCACAGGAGATAATTCTGAACCTTACAGCCCCTGTAACCGATGTGTGGTGGGCGTGTGCCAGTAAAGACAGTATAAGGCAGAGAATATTCATACCAAAAGGGTGGCTAGATACGTGCACCCTGGTTCTACTGATTCAGCTAGTTAGAATTAGTCACCAGGAACCAAGGAAAGGGTTAAACAGACGTTGGAGGAGTTTTAACAAAAAGGAGAATAGCCCTATTTAGATGGATGCGATTGGGATACCAAGGGGGGTATCGGATGGATAACAAGCTATGAAAGAATTAGGGGAATGGTTTACTACCACGTTCTTTTGATGAGTGACAATAAACACAATTGTGGATTGGATTAATTATATCTATTACGACCAACAACGATTTATTGGCTAGACTAGGGATGCAGTAAAAGGGATCTCTGAACAATTATCCGCCATCTCACTCATGACTTAGTAAAAGAGGTTGGCTCTAGATCAGGCAGAAAGGGTCGGTGTCTATAGAATGATAAGCCATTGTTGCACATTTTATCCCTAACAACACCACACCGGATGGGACGGTCACCAGAGCTCTTGCAGAATTAACTGCACTAAGTGAAGAATGAGCTGAGAACTCAGAAGTTAGTACATCGTGGATAGGGTGGTTTGATCAAATGTTTGGTAAATGGAAAACCATAGCAGCCACCATCTTAGGGCGGTCAGTGTTTGTATGGGTGTTCTTGTATTGTGTGGTTGTTGTCTTGTTCCCTGTGTCCGAGGATTGATGAGTAAGGCGTTGGTGAAATGCAGTATCTCGACAATGATGAGAGATGGACCGACTCCGGACTCTGACCAGGGGAATGTGAAAACGATCCTCCAGGCTTGGTGGATGACGAGGATTTTGACCCTGAAAGACCGCAATTGGATGAAATGTTTATTATTCTGACGTAATCGCTGAAATTAATCATGCTTGTACATACATTTATCCTGAATGTGAAAACATTTAGTCAAAAGGGTGGATTGATAGATTAATTTGTATTTTAAGAATAATAACTAAAGGATTTCACCCCAAATACAGTATAAATGTGTGAACGGTGTTAGAGTTATAATGTAGTGTCAACCCACTAACAGAGGGGGGAAGTTAGAAACTGTTGAGAAAGCATTCCAGGGTGAAGGGGACTAAGAAACTGTTTAAAGGTGGGCGGAGCAAAGTGCCTTTGTGTGTCAAGGGATATAAAAGCTGTATGTATGTTTTTTGGCGCCAGAGCTCTCCATGATTAAAACATACAGATCATTCTTGTTGTTTGCGGACCTTCGTTTAATTCATGATTAAACCAGAGCCTTACACCCACTGGGAATTATTAAAAGCATTAAGTTTGATTAATTAGAGATATAAATTATCGTGACAGCAGCACCCCCCGGGGTTCGGCTGGGAATTCTGCGCCTCCCGGACCTGCTTCCTTATTCCCCAACTGAGTGCCGTCACCAAGCACGAGTTGGGAACGATGGTCTTGGATTCCGGGGTGTAGCCACAGGGCTATAGCGGAGTGACAGAGCATCTGGCTTGACATTTTTGGATCCCGGTCGGTTTGAGAGTGAGAAGTTGAACCGGGTGAAAAGCATGGTCCACCTAGCTTGCCTGGAATTGAGACACTTGGCGGTGAGGAGATATTCCATGTTCTTGTGGTCTGTCCACACAATGAACGGATGTTCCGCCACCTCTAGCCAGTGCCTCCACTCCACCAACGCCATCTTCACCGCGAGAGCTCACGAGTCCCCACATTGTAATTCCTCTCCGTGGTGTTGAGTCGATGGGAGAAGAAGGCGCAGGGATGTAACTTGAGGTCCAGGGCCGAACGCTGGGACAGGACAGCGCCCACTCCGACATGCAAAGCATCGGCCTCCACCACAAACTAGCGGGACGGGTAAGGATGAACCAAGATGGGAGTAGTGGTGAAATGGTGTTTGAGGTTCCGGAATACCCGGTCAGCAGCTGGGGACCATGTGAACGGAACCTTGGGAGAGGTGAGTGCAGACAGGGGGGAAGCAAGGGTGCTGTAACCATGGATAAAGTGGGGATAAAAGTTGGAGAATCCCAGGAAACATTGCAGCTGCACTCTGGACGTAGGCTGGAGCCAATCAACCACCGCTCTCACCTTCACGGGATCTATCTGTACACTCCCTGCAGCGATGATGTAGCCCAGGAAGGGGATGGTGGAGCGATGGAATTCGCATTTCTCCGCTTTCACAAAAAGCTGGTTCTCCAGGAGGCATTGGAGGTCCTGTCGGACGTTGAGCTCGTGTTCTTGGACGGAGCGGGAGAAGACGAGGATGTAAGCGAGGTAGAAGAAGACGAACCGGTTCAACTTGTCACGGAGAACATCATTAAACAGGACCTGGAACACAGCTGGAGCATTGGTAAGGCCAAATGGCATGATGGTCGATTCCGCAGTCGTAGGGTTGGTGCGGCCCGGGCCTTACTGAACACTTCCCGGAGGTCTTGGTACTCCGTGGGAATGGCGGAGAGGTCCGAGGCAACCTCCGAGCCCCCAGGAAGCCGTCCTGGGGCAGGCTGCGCTGACTTCAGGCAATGAGCGTGGAAAAATAGACCGATAGTCGCCCATTGATCCGAATGGTCAAGGCAATGGCGATTCGAGATCCGTCGGTAGTTCCCGGGCTGCAAGCTTTTCCTTTACGTCCTCCGAAACTCCATGCAGGAACGTGTCGAACAGCGCTTCTGGAATCCAGGCACACTGAGCTGCCAACATGCGGAAATCCACTGCATAGTCTGCTACACTGCGGGATTCTTGCCGAACCTGGAGTAACTTCCTGGCAGCCTCTTTCCCGGACATGGAGCATCGAAAACCTTTTTTACCTACTGCATGACCTCCTCCAGACTGAAGCATACGGCCGACTGTTGTTCCCACACTGCCGTAGCCCAGGCGAGAGCCCTCCCAGACATCAGAGTGATGAGGTACGCTATCTTAGAGCGGTCCGAGGGGAAGGAGGAGGGCTGCAGCTCTATGATGAGCGAACACTGAGCGAGAAATGCCGACAGGTTTCCCGACTCTCCAGCGAAGCACTCCGGGGGAGGTAAGTGGGGTTCTCGGGAAACCGGGGTGACCGGGGAGGCCGCGCTGCTAACAGCCAGGCTACTGAGGGGCTTGGAGGTTACCGTTGTGGTAGGCTGCCTATCAGACAACCCGCGGAATTGCTCCAGCAATGTGTTAAACACTCGGTCATTGCATTTAGCAAAGGTCTGGCACCCTTCCATGAGACCACGGTTCAACTCCTCGTGCCTTCCAATGGTGGCTCCTTGGGAGGAGATGGCATTGCGGAGCTGGTCCAAGTCTGCTGGGTCAGTCATGGCCAGTTCGTACTATCACGTTTCAGGAGAAGAACCAGATGCAGACTGTGTCGAAGTAACAAAGTTTATTACAAAAACAGGGGGCAGGCAAATGACAGGCAGAGGTCAGTTATCCAGATCAGAGTCCAAAAGGTACAGAACACCAGGCAGTCTCAGGGTCAGGGCAGGCAGAGGTCAATAATCCAGGGTGGTGTGGCAAGGTACAGAACGGCAGGCAGGCTCAGGATCAGGGCAGGCAGAATGGTCAAAACCGGGAAAACTAGAAAACAGGAACTTTGAGAAAGACAGGAGCAAGGGGGAAAACGTTAGTAGGCTTGACAAACTGGCAACAGACAAACAGAGAACACAGGTATAAATACAGTGAGGGGAAAAAAGTATTTGATCCCTGCTGATTTTGTACGTTTGCCTACTGACAAAGACATGATCAGTCTATAATGTTAATGGTAGGTTTATTTGAACAGTGAGATACAGAATAACAACAAATTAATCCAGACAACTCATGTCAAAAACGTTATGAATTGATTAGCATTTTAATGAGGGAAATAAGTATTTGACCCCTCTGCAAAACATGACTTAGTACTTGGTGGCAAAACCCTTGTTGGCAATCACAGAGGTCAGACGTTTCTTGTAGTTGGCCACCAGGTTTGCACACATCTCAGGAGGGATTTTGTCCCACTCCTCTTTGCAGATCTTCTCCAAATATTTAAGGTTTCGAGGCTGATGTTTGGCAACTCGAACCTTCAGCTCCTTCCACAGATTTTCTATGGGATTAAGGTCCGGAGACTGGCTAGGCCACTCCAGGACCTTAATGTGCTTCTTCTTGAGCCACTCCTTTGTTGCCGTGTGTTTTGGGTCATTGTCATTTTGGAATACCCATCCACGACCCATATTCAATGCCCTGGCTGAGGGAAGGAGGTTCTCACCCGAGATTTGATGGTACATGGCCCCGTCCATCGTCCCTTTGATGCGGTGAAGTTGTCCTGTACCCTTAGCAGAAAAACACCCCCAAAGCATAATGTTTCCAGCTCAATGTTTGACGGTGAGGATGGTGTTCTTGGGGTCATAGGCAGCATTCCTCCTCCTCCAAACACGGCAAGTTGAGTTGATGCCAAAGAGCTCGATTTTGGTCTCATCTGACCACAACACTTTCACCCAGTTCTCCTCTGAATCATTCAGATGTTCATTGGCAAACTTCTGACGGGCCTGTATATGTGCTTTCTTGAGCAGGGGGGACCTTGCGGGCGCTGCAGGATTTCAGTCCTTCACGGCGTAGTGTGTTACCAATTGTTTTCTTGGTGACTATGGTCCCAGCTGCCTTGAGATCATTGACAAGATCCTCCCGTGTAGTTCTGGGCTGATACCGCACCGTTCTCATGATCATTGTAACTCCACGAGGTGAGATCTTGCATGGAGCCCCAGGCCGAGGGAGATTGACAGTTCTTTTGTGTTTCTTCCATTTGCGAATAATCACACCAACTGTTGTCACCTTCTCACCAAGCTGCTTGGCGATGGTCTTGTAGCCCATTCCAACCTTGTGTAGGTCTATAATCTTGTCCCTGGGAGCTCTTTGGTCTTGGCCATGGTGGAGAGTTTGGAATCTGATTGATTGATTGCTTCTGTGGACAGGTGTCTTTTATACAGGTAACAAGCTGAGATTAGGAGCACTCCCTTTAAGAGGGTGCTCCTAATCTCAGCTCGTTACCTATAAAAAGACACCTGGGAGCCAGAAATGTCTCTGATTGAGAGGGGGTCAAATACTTATTTCCCTCATTAAAATGCAAATCAATTTATAACATTTTTGACATGCGTTTTTCTGGATTTTTGTTGTTGTTATTCTGTGTCTCTCTGTTCAAATAAACCTACCATTAAAATTATAGACTGATCATTTCTTTGTCAGTGGGCAAACGTACAAAATCAGCAGGGGATCAAATACTTTTTTCCCTCACTGTAGACTGGGCGACACCTGGAGGGGGGTGGGTGACAATCATAAAGACAGGTGAAACAGATCAGGGTGTGACAATTATCTTTGTCAGTTTTAGCTAATTAGCAAAGGTTGTAACCAAATTAGCTGTGTTGATTTGGTTGTCCAGATTCACTTTTCAGGTTCTCTGTTACCATGGAAACGTTATTGTCGTTAATAGGCCTGTTCATAGGATGCACCTCCATCACTCGGTCGCTTCACGACATTGTTATGAACGTTATCAAGCCGCCCTCTATCGGCACCATAGTTGTGCCCTAAAGTGGTGGTAAGCCCAGTCATTCTGGACAGAGGCTAACTACTGTTTAGTCTAAATTACACTATAGTGCCTAGAAATATTTAGTCGGAAACAACTTTGCCAGTATTATCATGTCGCCTCCTTTTGAATGTGATTGTATTTCCAAGCCACTATAATGCCCTTTTGATGAAATCTTCATCAGCGCTCCTTGACTATGCATTGAGTAGAATGCTCAGTCGAGCATCAGTTCAAAACAAATGTTCCAAATAATATTGTTAGGTTGCATTTTCCAATTCAGAACCGTGTCAAATGACTTGCGGTTTTTGTAACATGCACAGGTATTACATTACTTCACAAAGGGTTATACAGAGTGCCTCCCCAGACTTTCAAACAAATGTATTTAGTTCATAAATTACAACTTTTCTGGTTAATGACATGAATATGCATGGAGTTTAAACCCACTCAGTTGGCCTTTGATTATGAACAGAAGACATATTGCAACTTTTCAGAACTGAAAATACTCACTAGGCACAAACTGGTTTAATCAATGTTCTTTCATCATAATACATGGAAAATACATTGGCTCTGCAAAAACTGTTGCTTTGAGGGTGACATTTCAACCACAGGATTATGTCATCATAGTAACCAATTTTCAACATACACACATTTTTACCTTGGAAACAATGTCAGATTTTCAAGTTATATCCACTATCAGAAAAAAAAAAACTATAGGCTGGGAAGCATCTCCTACTGGAGGGTTGATCTATCTACAGCTATCCTTTGGTCTCCCATCCAGGGTTTGAACCAAATTCGTCACTGACTACTGCCAATGTGATATCTTGAGTATGATTATTGAGAGATCTCCACTTACTAAATTAATAGATTCACTGTTGCTATCAAAGTCTTTTCAAAGGGTAGGTTTAACAGAGCAAATGAAATGTAACCATGCTTTATAAGTCATACAGTATATGAACAATGCTACAATTTAGGCCAATATACTATTTGCAATGTTATCAGCAGCTATTTTCAATTCAACACAGGGTTTAACTAATAAAAGACAGTACATATAGCCTGAGGGTTTCACGCTTTGGTTGATTTAAAACGTAATCTACAAGTTAATAATAATTTTGTTGGATTCATGTCTCCATCTCAACCAAAAGTCAAAGTTAAAGAATGGCTAAATTAAAACAAACTTTATTTAAAGTGCATTGAATATTTGATTTGATTTAGTCCTATTCTTTAACTTAGATTTTGGTTGAGATGGACACGTGAATCATATCAATGATTCATTTGTACAGAAACTAGATATTGAATTGTGTTTCCGTAATGCAACCAAATATCAACATTTGAAGGAGATGTATCTTCTGCTTGGATAGTTCCATCTGTGCCACTGTGTGATGAGTTGGTGATGAACGAGTCAGGCGCAGGAGGGTAAATCACAGAATAACAGGCTTTAATCCGCAAAATACAGGTTTACGCAGAAATGCGCCAAACACACTCCAGGGCACAAAACAGGCGCACTGGAAAATACAAAGCACACGGGAAAAATACTCCTGTCGATACACAATACACGAGCTCCACCGAGCTTCCCTAACCTCCACAAACAAACAATCACCCACACAGACAAGGAAGCAGAGGGAACACTTATACCATGAGGGAATAAGGACCAGGTGTGTGTGATTGAAGACAAAACAAATGGAGTGATGATAAATGGATCGGCAGTAGATAGTAAGCCGGTGACGCCGAATGCTGAAACCTGCCCGAACAAGGAGGGGAGGCAGCTTCGGCGGAAGTCGTGACACACTGACTTAGTCTGGCTTTAATTCCAGTTTGTCTACAAATGAATAATTCATACACATCTCCATTTCAACCAAACATTTAAGTTAAAGAATAGGACTAAATCAAATCAAACTTTAAATGCACTTTAAATACATTTTGATTTGATTCAGTACTATTCCTTAACCTTGATTTTTGGTTGAGATGGAGACGTGAATCCAACATATCAATTATTAATTTGTAGACCAACTGGTCTAGTCAGTGTCAGTGAACAGAAGATATATCTCCTTCAAATCTTGATATTTGATTGTGTTGACAACCAAACACAATTCAATATCACTTTTGTAATAAAGCAATAATAGCCTATTAACAGTCTATTAACTTTTCAACAAGTTACCAAATTATATGTTGGATTCACTAAACCAAAAATAAAAGTTAAAGAATAGGATTAAGCCAGTGGCTTAGATAAAACTATCCAAGCATTGGATGCATCTCCTTTAAATGGAACGTGTGCATGTTCATGATACTATTCAAAGATCTCAGGTCAGTGAAGATTTTATATTTGTACGTTTTAGTCATTTATCCAGAGTGACTTAGATTTAGTGCATTCATCTTAAGATAGCTAGGTGGTACAACCACATATCTCAGTCATAATAAGGACAGGTTGCTCAATAAAGTAGCTATCAGCAAAGTCAGTGCTAGTAGGGGGGAAAAAAGTAAAGTGTGACTGTTAGTTTAACAAGCTACAAATGGACAGTACCAAAACAAATGATCTAATGATCTAATGATTCTGTCTCTTCGCAGCAAAATCTGCAGATCTGGGAAGATTGTATCCCCCATATAAATAACATTTTATTGGTAGCAATAATTGTATATAATAATTTAAATTGAACAATTCTAAGTTTTTAATCCGGCGTCGTTTTGCGTATCAGTTCATAAACACTATGCCATGGGATCAGTATGTCAAAAATCTCTTCCCAACTATTTTGAAATCTACAGTGGGGAGAACAAGTATTTGATACACTGCCGATTTTGCAGGTTTTCCTACTTACAAAGCATGTAGAGGTCTGTAATTTTTATCATAGGTACACTTCAACTCTGAGAGACGGAATCTAAAACAAAAATCCAGAAAATGACATTGTATGATTTTTAAGTAATTAATTTGCATTTTATTGCATGACATAAGTATTTGATCACCTACCAACCAGTAAGAATTCCGGCTCTCACAGACCTGTTAGTTTTTCTTTATGAAGCTCTCCTGTTCTCCACTCATTACCTGTATTAACTGCACCTGTTTGAACTCGTTACCTGTATAAAAGACACCTGTCCACACACTCAATCAAACAGACTCCAACCTCTCCACAATGGCCAAGACCAGAGAGCTGTGTAAGGACATCAGAGATAAAATTGTAGACCTGCACAAGGCTGGGATGGGCTACAGGACAATAGGCAAGCAGCTTGGTGAGAAGGCAACAACTGTTGGCGCAATTATTAGAAAATGGAAGAAGTTCAAGATGACGGTCAATCACCCTCGGTCTGGGGCTCCATGCAAGTTCTTACCTCGTGGGGCATCAGTGATCATGAGGAAGGTGAGGGATCAGCCCAGAACTACATGGCAGGACCTGGTCAATGACCTGAAAAGAGCTGGGACCACAGTTTCAAAGAAAACCATTAGTAACACACTACGCCGTCATGGATTAAAATCCTGCAGCGCACGCAAGGTCCCCCTGCTCAAGCCAGCGCATGTCCAGGCCTGTTTGAAGTTTGCCAATGACCATCTGGATGATCCAGAGGAGGAATGGGAGAAGGTCATGTGGTCTGATGAGACAAAAATATAGATTTTTGGTCTAAACTCCACTCACCGTGTTTGGAGGAAGAAGAAGGATGAGTACAACCCCAAGAACACCATCCCAACCGTGAAGCATGGAGGTGGAAACATCATTCTTTGGGGATGCTTTTCTGCAAAGGGTACAGGACGACTGCACTGTATTAAGGGGAGGATGGATGGGGCCATGTATCGCGAGATCTTGGCCAACAACCTCCTTCCCTCAGTAAGAGCATTGAAGATGGGTCGTGGCTGGGTCTTCCAGCATGACAACGACCCGAAACACACAGCCAGGGCAACTAAGGAGTGGCTCCGTAAGAAGCATCTCAAGGTCCTGGAGTAGCCTAGCCAGTCTCCAGACCTGAACCCAATAGAAAGTCTTTGGAGGGAGCTGAAAGTCCGTATTGCCCAGCGACAGCCCCGAAACCTGAAGGATCTGGAGAAGGTCTGTATGGAGGAGTGGGCCAAAATCCCTGCTGCAGTGTGTGCAAACCTGGTCAAGACCTACAGGAAATGTATGATCTCTGTAATTGCAAACAAAGGTTTCTGTACCAAATATTAAGTTCTGCTTTTCTGATGTATCAAATACTTATGTCATGCAATAAAATGCAAATTAATTACTTAAAAATAATACAATGTGATTTTCTGGATTTTTGTTTTAGATTCCATCTCTCACAGTTGAAGTGTACCTATGATAAAAATTACAGACCTCTACATGCTTTGTAAGTAGGAAAACCTGCAAAATCGGCAGTGTATCAAATACTTGTTCTCCCCACTGTATATGGGATGGCTGTCAATCCTTTGGTCCTTAAATGAAACTGGTATACTTTGTTATTTATGACAGTTTTCTTTAACCAATTAGGTTCTTTAATGCAAGGCCGACAGACAAGTTCCTTACATTTTCCCCCTTGGTTGTAATTTTGGGTAGAGCAGACATTTCCATATGTTTTTGTTAGCTGCATGTGCGACATAACTCCACCAGTCCTACCGATGATATCATTTACGAAGATTATACCTTTTTTTAAAGTTTTGTCAAAAAAAAAGGTTTTCTATCAATTAGTATATTTGAGTTTAACTACAATATTTGTTGCATTATTTGTTCTGGAGTTTCTGGAGGATTAAATTGAAATTGCAATCAACTTTCTATGGCTTGTTTTAGAAATAGTGATATTTGGGAGATGATTTCCTTTTCAAATAACTGAAAGTGTGAGGTTGTAATGAATAAAGGGAAAAAGGCCATTCTTGAACATTGGGTGAGACAATCTTACTAATTTGCTAAAATACTATTTGAAGAGGTAGGGTTTCAGATGTTTTCAGAAGACGGGCAGGGACTCTGCTGTCCTAGCTTCAGGGGGAAGCTGGTTCCACCATTGGGGTGCCAGGACAAAGAAGAGCTTTGAATGGGAAGAGCAGGAGATGCCCTTCCGTAGGGGTAGGAGGGCCATGAGACCAGAGGTGGCAGAACAGAGTACTCGGGTTTGAGCATAGCCTGAAGGTAGGGACGGGCAGTTCCTCTTGCTGCTCCGTAGGCAAGTACCATGGTCTTGTAGTGGATACGTGCTTCAACTTTGATGTTTGCAGAGAACAACAGGGTGTTGTCCAGGGTCATGCCAAGGTTCTTTGCACTCTGGGAGGGGGACACCGTGGAGTTGTCAACTGTGATGGAGA
The DNA here is from genome assembly GCF_020615455.1 of Coregonus clupeaformis. Lineage (NCBI taxonomy): Eukaryota > Metazoa > Chordata > Actinopteri > Salmoniformes > Salmonidae > Coregonus > Coregonus clupeaformis. The sequence goes on from NC_059230.1 coordinate 8,289,743, forward strand.
GGTCTTAGAGCAGGCAGACCTTCTCCAGGAGGAAGAGCAGCTCCATCTTGTTGCGGTTGAGCTTGAGGTGTTGGGCCGACATCCAAGCTGAGATATCTGCCAGGCACACAGAGATGTGTCATCCATATAGCAATGATAGGAGAGACTGTGAGGATGTGATGGAGCCGAGTGACTTGGTGTATAGAGAGAAGAGGAGAAGGCCTAGAACCGAGCCCTGGGCCACACCAGTAGTGAGAGTATGTGGTGCAGACACAGATCCTATCCACATCACCTTGTGGGAGCCACTTGTGGTTCAAGGTAGGATGCAATCCAAGAGTATGCAGAGCCTGAGACACTGAGCCCTGAGAGGGTGGACAGGAGGATCTGAAGGGTCACGGAGTCGAAGGTAGCGGATAGTTCTAGGAGGATGAGAACACAGGAGAGAGATTCAGCTTCGGCAGTGCAGAGAGCCTCCGTGACACAGAAGAGAGCAGTCTCGGTTGAGTGACCAGTCTTGAAGCCTGACTCGTTAGGGTCAAGAAGATCGTTCTGAGAGAGATAGTGAGAGAGTTGGTCAGAGACAACATGCTCAAGTGTTATGGAAAGAAAATAAAGGGATACCGGTCTGTAGTTTTTGATGTCAGAGGGTTCGAGTGTTGGTTTCTTGAGGAGGGGAGCGACTCTGGCGATTTTGAAATCAGAAGGGACACAGCCAGTAGGATCAGGGATCATTGATGAGGGACGCAGATACGAGGAAGAGAAGGTAGAGAAAGGATGATAGGTCCTCCGGAAGTTTACATTTTTGCTCAGCTGCCCGCAGCCCTGTTCTGTAAGCTTGCGATAAGTCACTCAGTCACGGACTAGTAGAGGAGGGCCTAGCTGGCCTGTAGGGAAAGGGGACAATGCAAATCATAGGATGCGGAAAGGGAGGAGAGTAGGGTCGAAGATGCAGAATCAGGACACATGAGGGAGAAGGATTTAGCAGAAGGGAGAGATGGTAGGATCTCCACTTAGGATAAATGAGTAGCCCTGTGCCACCACCTCGACGACCAGATGCTCTCAGACTATGAGAGAACACGTAGTCAGATGAAGAGAGAGCAGCTGGAGCAACAGTGTTCTCTGGGGTGATCCATGTCTCCGTCAGGGCCAAAAAGTCTAGAGACTCAAGGGCAGCATAGGCTGAGATTAACTTTGCGTTCTTGACCACAGATTGGCAGTTCCAAATGCTGCCAGAGACCAGGAATTCCACATGGGTTGTGCGTGCAAGGTACACTAAATTAGAAGGGTTGCAGCCAAGGGGTGGGGAGCGTCTGTAAAGCCTACAAGGAGAGGAGTGAACAGGTATTGAAAACACGCACATAGTTAACAAAGCTACAAAAGAGCAAAATGAGATCATCTGAAAACAACTAGGTAAGATATTCAAGTGAGAGAGTGGTGTGGAGCCTTCCTCTCTTTCTCAGCGGCCGCCGCTGAGGAAACAGGGGAGACTGAAGTACTAACACTAATTGCTAATTGCCTAGCAGAGGTGAAGAGCACACCTCCCGGTACTAATTGCTAATTGCCTAGGAGAGGAGAAACCACTACCCCTCCAATACAGTCAATGAAGACCAAAACAACAGTCACAAATTGCCCTGCCCCTTAATTCTAGTTGACCTATAAACAATCAGCAATCAGTAGGAAATTACATGATTCTGACATGCAAAAACTTGGTATATTTAGAAAGAAGACATCTGGGAGATTATGAGGAAATTATCAGAAGATAGATAGGAGTTGCATAGTTCAGAATACACAAGATGAAGCACACACAAAATAACAATTTTTTAAATTTATTTTGAAAGTCATCTTTCATTGACAAGCTGTAAGTGAATTATTGATGATTAGAGCTGGAAACACATCAGATGGCTTCCACAACATGAACAATATCAGAAATAAAAAAGGGATTGATAGACCCAACAACTAGAAATGGGCAGATGTTTTAGTAAGTGGTGTCTGGTGTGGTCATGGGACGTTTCCAAGTGTCCCTAAACCTCTCCAAAGTGGCATATGTTTGTAAATTAGATAATTCCAGTGCTATTACATATTTGCAATCCCTAAATGCTATTTGTTCAGTATAAAAAAACAATTTCTACCATATCAACCTTACTCAAACTTTGTGGTGGTGTTATGGGGTATCAAGTGTCCTTTCAACCTCTCCAAGGTGTTTGAATGTGGTAATTGCACAGTTTTTTCACACTGGATGTGCCTAAAAGTTATTGTTCACTACAAAAACTAAATTTCTACAACACCAACCTCTGTCAAACATTGTGGTGGTGTTGGGGGACATACAGGGGATATGGATGCTTACAGCGCATAAGCAGGCAACGTCATATTTTTGATGCGCAAAGATATAGTCACTCGATGTTGCCTTTAAGTCATACATCATCAGATAGCATTGGCAATAGGCTAGATTTGGTCCTACCAACATAAGGATTAATTTGATACCCTCCATATAGCTACAGCTCAAACACAGACCAAATCGAAGCTTACCTTGTAAGATGTTTGCTGTTTGGTGAAAACGTTGTGTAAAATAAACATTTTGACACTCGGGGCTGGTGATCAATAACGGTAGGTCACAGGCAGACAAATAAGATATCCTCATGATCTGTGGAGTCCTGGCTTTCGGTGTGTATCAATTCATTCTGTGTTTATTTTGTTTATGCTTCACAACGGTAACTGGAATGTAGGTAGCAGCCATCTTGAAATGAGGTAATCGGCTCGGCCTGCCTTTACAAATGTGTATGCTGCTACCTACGATCAATAGCCAAGATACTTAGCTTTCCGCAGACACCATGCTTTTGCAGATAGGGGCTACCGTTCTCATACCAGACTGAATTGAATTTTAAAAAACGAATAGGGTCCCCAAATATGGGGACTTTCATCATGCTAGACAACCATTTTCAAGTCTTGCCATAGATTTTCAAGCAGATTTAAGTCAAAACTGTAACTCGACCACTCAGGAACATTCACTGTCTTCTTGGTATCAACTCCAGTGTAGATTTGGCCTTGTGTTTTAGGTTATTATTCTGCTGAAAGGTGAATTCATCTCCCAGTGTCTGATGGAACGCAGACTGAACCAGGTTTTAACTCTGTCAATTAGGTTAGTATTGTGGAGTGACTACAATGTTGTTGGTCCATCCTCATTTTGACCCATCTACCATTAGGTGCCCTTCTTTGCGATGCATTGGAAAACTTCCTTGGTCTTTGTGGTTGAATCTGTTTTTGAAATTCACTGCTCGACTGAGGGGCCTTACAGATAATTGTACGTGTTGGGTACAGAGATGAGGTGGTCATTCAAAAATAATCTTAAACAATATAATTGCACACAGAGTCCTTATTATGTGACTTGTTAAGCAAATTTTTACTCCTGAACTTATTTAGGCTTGCTATAACAAAGGGGTTGAATACTTATTAACTCAAGACATCTCAGCTTTTCATTTTTAATTCATTTGTAAAAATGTCTAAAAACATAATTCCACTTTGACATTATGGGGTGTTATGTGTAGTGACAAACAATCTCAATGTAATACATTTTTTTCTTCAGGCTTTAACACAACAAAATGTGGAAAATGTAAAGGGGTGTGAATATTTTCTGAATGCACTGTATGCAAATTATGTATATATAAAATATCTGACATTGTATTCCCATTTGAACTTTGTTGTACTTTTAAATGGTTGAAAGTGCAGTGATAACATATTTAGATGACAAATAAACACAAAATCTGACATTGTTTTTCCATTGGAATTTGGTTGTGCTTATAGATGGTTGAAAGCATAGTGATAACATATTGAGAACTCAACAAACTTCTGGCTGTCTTTTTGAGTGGGTGAATAAAGGTTGAAATATCATTGAGCAACGTCTCAACCAAAATTTACCCTATATGTCAACTTTGAAATGACGTGGTGTGCCCAGTGGGTATTGTCTGTTTAAAGCGGCAGAGTTCTCAGCACTTCACACTACACCCTCTCACACTACAGGAAATTGAAAGGAATTACGCTACAAAGTTCTCTGAGCAATCAGCATTTTTCGCCGGTGATAGAACTAGCTGTTGTGAAACTGTGTAAATACTTTCAAGGGCATGTGATTATACAAACTTTTAACAAACCTCAATATTGCTCATCCATTAAGTTTTGCTCCAAACCTTGGAGGGAAGTTGGTGTACCATAAGCTTGGGCGAGACCGTCAAATTCCAAACATGACTCATTCACCTTCCATTCTTGTGTCAGACTGGACCTACTGCCTTCATGAATCCTTTCTTGCACCATTCAGCTCAGAGTGCTCTGCAGCATCTGTACCATTCTGGTAACATTCTAATGAGTTTGTTTTGTTATTCACTATCAACTGTGTCTTCATGGTGTCTCTGCGATCCTAAGATTAAGAGATGAAGATTAATATCACTTTATTGGTCAATTGCACACAAGGTCCAACTGAAATTTGACTTCCGACTTTTAACCCAACCCTTCCAAAAGACACACATATACCTTTTTTTTTTTATTTGTCACCATTTCCTCGTCTAAGATCCAACTATATAGCATAGCGGGATATTATGGGACTGGGGTTGAAAGTGTGTCCACACCACATCACTCCAATCGCTGAGCTCCATATAGACTGTCTGTGGTTCAGCACATAATCCTGTTAGCCAGCCTATCGGGACTCAGGAAATAGTGGGGACCACACTTTAGGGGTTGTACTGAACATACAATTTTACAATTGTTGCATGTATGCATCTATCTGGGCATAGACATAGCTCTGTGTGCGCGTATGTGTGTCAGAGAGTGTTGCGGTTTTGGATGAAGTCCAAACTGAATTGAGAGAACACGGTAGTATATTCGACAAGGTATCCTCAGGCATTGGACTATAGTGAGCCAGTGTATTAGGAACAGCTCAGAGGAATCAGAAGCTCAAGAGTGGGAGGCCTCTCTCTCTCTCTCTCTCTCTCAGCTGTCATGACTCAGACTGTATCTTAATCACTCCTGAGTGGTGCACCCCACCATTCACCACCCTCACCCAGGGCTGTAGCCAGGGTCTGAGTGTTAGTGAGGTCCAGACTTGTGCAGTAAATGTGTTGGATGGGAGAACAGCAAACACAAGCAAAAATGACCCCAGCCAATATCACATTGGTTTCTGTAGCTTCATTCACCTCAGTCGATCTACACATTTTGCCATAGGGTGGGGAGAAAGTTGTTGTTTTAAAGCTAATTTCCTGCAATTCTATACATTGTGCCATGACTTAAGCCATATGATATCTGAGTGAGAATGACTATCAAAAGCAATAGGGCCACCTGGAGATCAGGGCCCCTGGGCATGTGCCCTTCGTGCCCGGTCGGTAATTCGGCCATGATTACTACATTTACATTTACATTTACGTCATTTAGCAGACGCTCTTATCCAGAGCGACTTACAAGTTGGTGCATTCACCCTATAGCCAGTGGGATAACCACTTTACAAATATTTTTTTGTTTTATTTTTCTTTATATTATTTTTTAAAAAATCGTAATTTTTTAGGGGGGCGGTAGAAGGATTACTTTATCCTATCCCAGGTATTCCTTAAAGAGGTGGGGTTTCAAATGTCTCCGGAAGGTGGTGAGTGACTCCGCTGTCCTGGCGTCGTGAGGGAGCTTGTTCCACCATTGGGGTGCCAGAGCAGCGAACAGTTTTGACTGGGCTGAGCGGGAACTATGCTTCCGCAGAGGAAGGGAGCCAGCAGGCCAGAGGTGGATGAATGCAATGCCCTCGTTTGGGTGTAGGGACTGATCAGAGCCTGAAGGTACAGAGGTGCCGTTCCCCTCACAGCTCCATAGGCAAGCACCATGGTCTTGTAACAGATGCGAGCTTCAACTGGAAGCCAGTGGAGTGTGCGGAGGAGCGGGGTGACGTAGAGAGAACTTGGGAAGGTTGAACACCAGACGGGCTGCGGCATTCTGGATGAGTTGTAGGGGTTTAATGGCACAGGCAGGGAGCCCAGCCAACAGCGAGTTGCAGTAATCAAGACGGGAGATGACAAGTGCCTGGATTAGGACCTGTGCCGCTTCCTGTGTAAGGCAGGGTCGTACTCTCCGAATGTTGTAGAGCATGAACCTACAGGATCGGGTCACCACCTTGATGTTAGCGGAGAACGACAGGGTGTTGTCCAGGGTCACACCAAGGCTCTTCGCACTCTGGGAGGAGGACACAACGGAGTTGTCAACCGTGATGGCGAGATCATGGAACGGGCAGTCCTTCCCCGGGAGGAAGAGCAGCTCCGTCTTGCCAAGGTTCAGCTTGAGGTGGTGATCCGTCATCCATACTGATATGTCTGCCAGACATGCAGAGATGCGATTCGCCACCTGGTTATCAGAAGGGGGAAATGAGAAGATTAGTTGTGTATCGTCAGCGTAGCAATGATAGGAGAGGCCATGTGAGGATATGACAGAGCCAAGTGACTTGGTGTATAGGGAGAATAGGAGAGGGCCTAGAACTGAGCCCTGGGGGACACCAGTGGTGAGAGCACGTGGTGCGGAGACAGCTTCTCGCCACGCCACTTGGTAGGAGCGACCGGTCAGGTAGGACGCAATCCAGGAGTGAGCCGCGCCGGAGATGCCCAGCTCGGAGAGGGTGGAGAGGAGGATCTGATGGTTCACAGTATCAAAGGCAGCAGACAGGTCTAGAAGGACAAGAGCAGAGGAGAGAGAGTTAGCTTTAGCAGTGCGGAGAGCCTCCGTGACACAGAGAAGAGCAGTCTCAGTTGAATGACCAGTCCTGAAACCTGACTGGTTTGGATCAAGAAGGTCATTCTGAGAGAGATAGCAAGAGAGTTGACTAAAGATGGCACGCTCAATAGTTTTGGAAAGAAAAGAAAGAAGGGATACTGGTCTGTAGTTGTTGACATCAGTGGGATCGAGTGTTGGTTTTTTGAGAAGGGGTGCAACTCTCGCTCTCTTGAAGACGGAAGGGACATAGCCAGCGGTCAAGGATGAGTTGATCAGCGAGGTGAGATAGGGGAGAAGGTCACCGGAGATGGTCTGGAGAAGAGAGGAGGGGATGGGGTCAAGCGGGCAGGTTGTTGGGCGGCCTGCAGTCACAAGTCCCAAGATTTTATCTGGAGAGAGAGGGGAGAAAGAAGTCAAAGCATAGGGTAGGGCAGTGTGAGCAGGACCAGCAGTGTCATTAGACTTAACAAACGAAGATCGGATGTCGTCAACCTTCTTTTCAAAGTGGTTGACGAAGTCATCCACAGAGAGAGAGGGGGGGAGGAGAATGTGGCAAAGAGCTTCCTAGGGTTAGAGGCAGATGCTTGGAATTTAGAGTGGTAGAAAGTGGCCTTAGCAGCAGAAACAGAAGAAGAAAATGTAGAGAGGAGGGAGTGAAAAGATGCCAGGTCGGCAGGGAGTTTAGTTTTCTTCCATTTCCGCTCCGCTGCCCGGAGCTCTGTTCTGTGAGCTCGCAATGAGTCATCAAGCCACGGAGCTGGAGGGGAGGACCGAGCCGGCCGGGAGGATAGGGGACACAGAGAGTCAAAGGATGCAGAAAGGGAGGAGAGGAGGGTTGAGGAGGCAGAATCAGGAGATTGGAGGGAGAAGGATTGAGCAGAGTGAAGAGATGATAGGATGGAAGAGGAGAGAGTAGTGGGAGAGAGAGAGCGAAGGTTGCGGCGGCGCATTACCATCTGTGTAGGGGCAGAGTGAGTAGTGTTGGAGGAGAGCGAGAGAGAAAAGGATACAAAGTAGTGGTCGGAGACATGGAGGGGAGTTGCAGTGAGATTAGTAGAAGAGCAGCATCTAGTAAAGATGAGGTCAAGCGTATTGCCTGCCTTGTGAGTAGGGGGGGACTGTGAGAGGGTGAGGTCAAAAGAGGAGAGGAGTGGAAAGAAGGAGGCAGAGAGAAATGAGTCAAATGTAGACGTAGGGAGGTTGAAATCCCCCAAAGGGGTGAGGGGTGAGCCATCGTCAGGAAAGGAACTTATCAAGGCGTCAAGCTCATTGATGAACTCTCCAAGGGAACCTGGAGGGCGATAGATGACAAGGATATTAAGCTTAAATGGGCTAGTGACTGTGACAGCATGGAATTCAAATGAGGAGATAGACAGATGGGTTAGGGGAAAAATTGAGAATGTCCACTTGGGAGAGATGAGGATTCCTGTGCCACCACCCCTCTGACCAGATGCTCTCGGGGTATGCGAGAACACATGGTCAGACGAGGAGAGAGCAGTAGGAGTAGCAGTGTTTTCAGTGGTAATCCATGTTTCCGTCAGCGCCAGGAAGTCGAGGGACTGGAGGGTAGCATGGGCTGGGATGAAGTCAGCCTTGTTGGCAGCAGAATGGCAGTTCCAGAGGCTGCCTGAGACCTGGAACTCCAGGTGTGTGGTGCGTGCAGGGACCACCAGGTTGGAGAGGCAGCAGCCACGCGGTTTGAGACGTTTGTGTAGCCTGTGCGGAGAGGAGAGAACAGGGATAGGCAGAGGCATAGTTGACAGGCTGCAGCAGATGGCTACAATAATGCAGAGGAGATCGGAATAAAATGAACTAAACATCTGGGAAAGGAGAGAGCCACAACTCCCAAATATAACTCTCCCAACTTCCACCTCAGAAACTATAATTGTTGTAAACTACAGCGTTCAATGTTTTCTAGGAATAGACTAACCCAGTTTATTCAGCTAGCTAACTAGGTGCAGTATTATTCCGTGAAAACGTCCGGGCACCTCGTCATAACACACGGCACGAACACACAGAGAGAGCCAAACTAACGTTAGCTAGTCACCCATGTCCCGAATTCCTTGAGCGACTCGGGCTATCAATATGAAAAAAACAAAACACAAGTGTAGGTTATGACTTACCCCTAGCAGCTACTATTAGCTAGCCAAGTGCAAAGCTAGCCACTGAATTGACTCAGCCAGTTCGCGTCTGTTCACTCGGTCGTTCCAGCTATTGTTTACAAGTAGCTATCCAGGTTGCAACAAGCTTGCTAATTTTCAAGCACAGTAGCCACTTGCTACCTAACGTTAACGGTTCAGACAATGAGGTTAGAAAACAGCTGAATGGTAGGCAATTATTGTATGTGATTATTGTAGGCAGCCAGCTGGCGTAATTACAGGCACTCTCAGGCGTGAAACAACTATACCGTTGCTGATAGCTAGTTAGTTAGCTAGCTAGAATAGTTAGCAAACTAGCTAGCCATTGCTTTCAGACAAAGAAGAACCTCTCCTTTCATGGCACGAATACACAGAGAGAGCCAAACTAACGTTAACTAGTCACCCATGTCCCGAATTCCTTGAGCGACTCGGGCTATCAATATGTAAAAAAACAAAACACAAGTGTAGGTTATGACTTACCCCTAGCAGCTAGTGTTAGCTAGCCAAGTGCAAAGCTAGCCACTGAATTGACTCAGCCAGTTAGTTTAGTCTAGATTAACTAGACTAATTTACCAATCTAAAACAATTTCACTGACATGGGCTAATTGAGTGACTGTCAGTGAGTGACATATAACAAGAGGAACACTGCTGCAACCAAGTTAAAAAATTGCACCTTGCGTATTCAACTATTCTAATTCTCAACAGTAAGTTGAGACATTACTTTTAATTATTTCGGACCTCGGTGTCCTCATATGTAGCTATGGCCCTGGCCTCACTGCCCAAAACAGGTGCCTTTTCATAGGGACCGGGTGATTAAAACCCTACCCTGCTGTGTTTGCCAGGAGTGCAGGGCAGCAGCAAACTCTCACTGACACTCTGGATTGCTTTTAGGAGCGAGGTGAGTCAGGGGTGTGTAGAGAGTGAACGATGTGTAGAAGTTTGGATGAACATGAATCAGGACAGTGATATAGGGGTTTATGACTGGATAGTTGTTATTCAGCCATTGGTGGACCAAAGTAATACAGGAGAGCATGAGTGAGGCGAGAAGGGGATTTATTATGTGTATCAAGATCAATATTTTAGGAGAAAGTGGACAATCCAAATAAAATAACAACATAAACAACATATTCAAATCTATGTGGACACCCCTTCAAATTAGTGCATTCGGGTATTTCAGCCACACCCATTGCTGACAGGTGTATAAAATTGAGCACACAGCCATGCAATCTCAGTAGAGAAACATTGGCAGTAGAATGGCCTTACTGAAGAGCTCAGTGACTTTCAAAGTGGCACCATCATAGGATGCCACTTTTCCAACAAGTCAGTTCGTCAAAATTCTGCCCTGCTAGAGCTGCTCCGGTAAACTGTAAGTGATATTATTGTGAAGTGGAAACATATAGGAACAACAACGGCTCAGCCGCAAAGTGGTAGGCGTCACAAGTTCACAGAATGGGACCGTTGAGTGCTGAAGCCCGTAGCGTGTAAAAATCGTCTGTCCTCACTACCGAGTTACAAACTGCCTCTGGAAGCAACGTCAGCACAAGAACTGTTCATCGGGAGCATCATGAAATGGGTTTCTATGGCCGAACAGCCGCACACAAGCCTAAGATCACCATGCACAATGCCAAGCATCGGCTGGAGTGGTGTAAAGCTCGCCGCCATTGAACTCTAGAGCATTAGAAACGTGTTCTCTGGAGTGATGAATCACGCTTCACCGTCTGGCAGTCTGACGAACAAATCTGGGTTTGGCGGATGCCAGGAGAACACTACCTGCTCCAATGCATAGTGCCCACTGTAAAGTTTGTTGGAGGAGGAATAATGGTATGGGGCTGTTTTTCATGGTTTGGGCAAGGCCCCATATTTCCAGTGAAGGGAAATCTTAACGCTACAGCATACAATGACATTCTAGACGATTCTGTGCTTCCAACTTTGTGGCAACAGTTTGGGGAAGGCCCTTTTATGTTTCGGCATGTCAATGTCCCCGTGCACAAAGTGAGGTCTATACAGAAATGGTTTGTCAAGATCGGTGTGTAAGAACTTGACTAGCCTGCACAGGGCCCCATCGAATACCTTTGGGATGAATTGGTACGCCGACTGCGAGCCAGGCCTAATTGCCTAATATCAGTGCCCAACCTCACTAATGCTCTTGTGGCTGAATGGAATCAAGTCCCCGCAACAATGTTCCAACATCTAGTGGAAAGCCTTCCCAGAAGAGTGGAGGCTGTAATAGCAGCAAAGGGGGGACCAACTCCATATTAATGCCCATGATTTTGGAATGAGATGTTCTACGAGCAGGTGTCCACGTACACTACATGACCAAAAGTATCTCGGAATTACTCCACAAACACTTAACAAGACAGATAAACTGCTATATAACATCTTACTAGCCGCAAGTAAGAAGGCATTCACAAGACACTGGTTATCACCCCAAATGCCAACCATCCTGGACTGGACTAACATGGCTTACGACAGTCACGACAAAAAAAGGAAAACTGCTCACAGCCTACCATGATTAACAGATATGTTTGATCTAAATTTGACCAGTATTGTCGCAGCAAATAATCCTGCAGCAACAGGATTTAAATGGTTAGTCCATACAGTGGGTATCATAAGTATTCACCCCCCTTGGATTTCCTCACATTTTATTGTGTTAGAAAGTGGGATTCATAAAATAGATTAAATGTGACTTTTTTTTGTCAATGATCTACACTAAATACTAAAAGTGGAAGTATTTTTCTATATTCATTACAAATAAAACACTATATACCTTGATTAGATAAGTATTCACCCCCCTGAGTCAATATATGTTAGAAACACCTTTAGCAGCGATTACAGCTGTGAGTCTTCTTGGGTAAGTCTCTAAGAGCTTTGCACAACTGGATTTAGCAATATTTGCCCATTATTCTTTTCAAAGCTACATGAAAAGTGCAATACTTTTAATATAATCATGTGTTAGTGCATGTTTTCAGTGAATTTACAGAAAATTCTCAGCAAGAAAAGAGTGAAAACAAAAGATCCTTCACCTGCATGCTGTTATACATTTCCAAGGACCGGTAATCTGTAGCTGCTGGTAGATGGTGGTACTGAGCGTTCGTCTCACTGGCAGTTTATTTACAGAAAATTATCCCCTCTCTTTCAATTGTTTTTGGGGTTCCTCGCAGAGTCGAGGCTCCAATTGAGGATAAATTAGGTGATTTAACATGTCAATCAGAGATAATGATGCTCTCATTGGTGACGCAAACACTTTTCAGAAACTGTAAAATGGGTTGTAAACACAATAATAAAAGGATTTTTTAAAACTTGACAATTCATATGTGATAAATTAAAGGGGGGAAGGCACCACTACCCAACAGATGTAGGAGAATATTCAGTTCTTGTTAGCCTAAAACATGCTGAATGTATCATTCTTCAAACAAACTCTGTGCTTTGATCATTCTAAGGTCCTCTAAAATAGAAAATAACATTGGTAAACATGCTAATTTATTCTGAAGAACGGTTGTATACAATATTTACACCTAAATGTGAATTTCAGCGGGGAATAGGCCTACAAGCTCTCACACACAATACTATCCCTCTTCGGGATCGAATTAGAATCTCCACAGTCGGTAAAAGCAAACTCAACCGAGACTAAAATAGGGGGAGACGTTTCCACAATGGAACTAAACAGACAAAGAAACCCATCTCATCACCTTCGCCGCAGCCACCTTATCTCATATTGGCCAGCTCTGTAAAGCATCACCAGTGTGAGAAAGAGATTCCCACATGGGCTGTATAGGGAGTTGCTATCATCCCTATCATTGTGAATCTCCAGGTCATTGACAAGGCTGGGCACTTTCATTAGTCTCCTTTGCAAAAATACTTGTCTAATTGCTGTCTTGTTTCACCATTGATTTATAATTCACTGCCCCACAGTTTGAAGAAACACTTAAAGCGACTGTTCAAATAAGATAAGAAAGAGTGGTGGGGCATTGTATTGCATTGTATCCTGTGTACATCAAAACAAAAGAGGGCCTTTTTTTGCCAGAGATGTGAGATGTTTGTTGTTCTCAACGACTGAAATAAACATTAGCAGCAAATGAATGAGGCAGTTGTCAGCTATTTGTTTTACATACGAGGATGCCACCTTTAGGGGATAGTCTTGCATCTCAAAGAATAAAGCAACTCGAAGATAAAACTAAAGGAATCCTGGCAGTTTTGTTATTTCCAACTGAAACCTGTCAGCCTTTTTGTTGTCATTGGGCAAATTTGCCTACATTCAAAACAGAGAGACAGATAACAAGAAAATGAAGGTAAACATGGCGAGATAGGAACACAGATAGATAAACAGACAGGGAGACAGTCAGATTGACATGATAAATATATAAAGTACATATTTTAATGGAAGTGTGATAGTGATAATGAAGTTAGGTGATACATTTATAGATACAAAAATGAAATGTATCTTCAAACTTTCACAGCCAATTTTCACCTCTTATGTCATTCCATAAATTGACAGCTTCTCCTAAAATAACACTGAAGATATATCCAATAGCATATTATAACATAAAAAATTTTGGGTGACAAGCCATTGTCTCTCTCAAGGGGATATGATATGTCCTGCCTCCTAAAACGTTTGAACTCTGCTCTTATCTAGAACCTACTCCAACTAGTTTGTTATCAACCAAAGCACCTACAGTGAGGGAAAAAAGTATTTGATCCCATGCTGATTTTGTACGTTTGCCCACTGACAAAGAAATTATCAGTCTATAATTTTAATGATAACAACAAAATACAGAAAAACACATGTCAAAAATGTTATAAATTGATTTGCATTTTAATGAGGGAAATAAGTATTTGACCCCCTCTCAATCAGAAATATTTCTGGCTCCCAGGTGTCTTTTATACAGGTAACGAGCTGAGATTAGGAGCACACTCTTAGGAGGTCTCCAAGGATGTCAGGGACAAGATTGTAGACCTACACAAGGCTGGAATGGGCTACAAGACCATTGCCAAGCAGCTTGGTGAGAACAGTTGGTGCGATTATTCGCAAATGGAAGAAACACAAAAGAACTGTCAATCTCCCTCGGCCTGTGGCTCCATGCAAGATCTCACCTCGTGGAGTTGCAATGATCATGAGAACGGTGAGGAATCAGCCCAGAACTACACTGGAGGATCTTGTCAATGATCTCAAGGCAGCTGGGACCATAGTCACCAAGAAAACATTTGGTAACACACTACGCCGTGAAGGACTGAAATCCTGCAGCGCCCGCAAGGTCCCCCTGCTCAAGAAAGCATATATACAGGCCCATCTGAAGTTTGCCAATGAACATCTGAATGATTCAGAGGAGAACTGGGTGAAAGTGTTGTGGTCAGATGAGACCAAAATTGAGCTCTTTGGCATCAACTCAACTCGCCGTGTTTGGAGGAGGAGGAATGCTGCCTATGACCCCAAGAACCCCATCCCCATCGTCAAACATGGAGGTGGAAACATTATGCTTTGGGGGTGTTTTTCTGCTAAGGGGACAGGACAACTTCACCGCATCAAAGGGACGATGGACGGGGCCATGTACCGTCAAATCTTGGGTGAGAATCTCCTTCCCTCAGCCAGGGCATTGAAAATGGGTCGTGGATGGGTATTCCAGCATGACAATGACCCAAAACACACGGCCAAGGCAACAAAGGAGTGACTCAAGAAGAAGGACATTAAGGTCCTGGAGTGGCCTAGCCAGTCTCCAGACCTTACTCCCATAGAAAATCTGTGGAGGGAGCTGAAGGTTCGAGTCAGGCTCGAAACCTTAATGACTTGGAGAAGATCTGCAAAGAGGAGTGGGACAAAATCCCTCCTGATTTTTTGTTGTTATTCTGTATCTCACAGTTCAAATAAACCTACCATTAAAATTATAGACTGATCATGTCTTTGTCAGTGGGCAAACGTACAAAATCAGCAGGGGATCAAATACTTTTTTCCCTCACTGTATATAAATAACCTCATTCCTGTTTCGAGGACCATGGTTGTGTAGAGCTGCCATCTGTGCCTCAGAATAATGGAAGGCAGGCTTTAGCCTATATTTCTGATACTGCTGTGGGCTAGGGTGATTGAGAGGCCTTGTTTGTTGGCCTATCACACTCAAATTACAGTGGCTGCAGCCTGGTGCAAAGGAGCACAGACAGAACCTATTGGTCACAACACGGTACATATATTCATTATACACAGACTGCATTGACTTTCTCTCACCCTGCTGTCTCTCTTCCCTTTCTCTCCCCCTTTTCTCAATCTCTCTCCTTCCTTCCTCCTCGCCTCCTCTCATTTGCCCATGCTCATATTTCCTCCTCAAAATCTTAAGTATTTCTCTTCCTCTCTCTCTCTGTCATTACCTCTCACCACCCACCAGCCCACACCATATTTTCTATCCTAACTCTCTATCTTTTTCTCACACTCCCCAATCCTATCTCACAAAAACATCTCTGTCTGTGTCCCTCCAGCCGCTTTATTTCAAGAACAGCCTTCAGCTAGCCCTTCAGCCTTTTACACAGACCCATTTTACAACAGAAAATGCTAGCTCTCATATTGAGTTTGTTAAATGTGTCCTTCATTGTAGTGTGTCAAATGCCTTGATAAATATTGAAATAACTCAGTTTGTGAATTGTGGTTAGAAATGGTCTCCAATCCTACCAATAGAACAGAGGCGCAAAGGCATTAATACTGTCAGTACCACATCCCTGTCCCCTAGGTACACTTAGACCCCCACTGTTTCGCAAGCCTGAAAATACATGATGTACAGTGCATTCGGAAAGTATTCAGACACCTGGACTTTTTCCACATTTTGTTATGTTACAGCCTTATTCTAAAGTGGATTAAATAAAAAAATGTCCTCATCAATCTACACACAATATCCCATCAAAGCCAAAACAGGTTTATAATTTTTTTTGCAAACGTATACAAATTTTAAAACAGAAATACCTTATTTACATACAGTGGGGAGAACAAGTATTTGATACACTGCCGATTTTGCAGGTTTTCCTACTTTCAAAGCATGTAGAGGTCTGTAATTTTTTATTATAGGTACACTTCAACTGTGAGAGACGGAATCTAAAACAAAAATCCAGAAAATCACATTGTATGATTTTTAAGTAATTAATTTGCATTTTATTGCATGACATAAGTATTTCATCACCTACCAACCAGTAAGAATTCTGGCTCTCACAGACCTGTTAGTTTGTCTTTAAGAAGCCCTCCTGTTCTCCACTCATTACCTGTATTATCTGCACCTGTTTGAACTCGTTACCTGTATAAAACACACCTGTCCACACACTCAATTAAACAGACTCCAACCTCTCCACAATGGCCAAGACCAGAGAGCTGTGTAAGGACATCAGGGATAAAAATGTAGACCTGCACAAGGCTGGGATGGGCTACAGGACAATAGGCAAGCAGCTTGGTGAGAAGGCAACAACTGTTGGCGCAATTATTAGAAAATGGAAGAAGTTCAAGATGACAGTCAATCACCCTCGGTCTGGGGCTCCATGCAAGATCTCACCTCGTGGGGCATCAATGATGATGAGGAAGGTGAGGATCAGCCCAGAACTACACGGCAGGACCTGGTCAATGACCTGAAGAGAGCTGGGACCACCGCTGTCTCAAAGAAAACCATTAGTAACACACTACGCCGTCATGGATTAAAATACTGCAGCGCACGCAAGGTCCCCCTGCTCAATCCAGCGCATGTCCAGGCCCGTCTGAAGTTTGCCAATGACCATCTGGATGATCCAGAGGAGGAATGGGAGAAGGTCATGTGGTCTGATGAGACGAAAATAGAGCTTCTTGGTCTAAACTCCACTCGCCGTGTTTGGAGGAAAAGAAGGATGAGTACAACCCCAAGAACACCATCCCAACCGTGAAACATGGAGGTGGAAAATTCATTCTTTGGGGATGCTTTTCTGCAAAGGGGACAGGACGACTGCACCTTATTGAGGGGAGGATGGATGGGGCCATGTATCGCGAGATCTTGGCCAACAACCTCCTTCCCTCAGTAAGAGTATTGAAGTTGGGTCGTGGCTGGGTCTTCCAGCATGACAACAACCCGAAACACACAGCCAGGGCAACTAAGGAGTGGCTCCGTAAGAAGCATCTCAAGGTCCTGGAGTGGCCTAGCCAGTCTCCAGACCTGAACCCAATAGAACATCTTTGGAGGGAGCTGAAAGTCCACATTGCCCAGCGACAGCCCCGAAACCTGAAGGATCTGGAGAAGGTCTGTATGGAGGAGTGGGCCAAAGTCCCTGCTGCAGTGTGTGCAAACCTGGTCAAGACCTACAGGAAACGTATGATCTCTGTAATTGCAAACAAAGGTTTCTGTACCAAATATTAAGTTCTGCTTTTCTGATGTATCAAATACTTATGTCAAGCAATAAAATGCAAATTAATTACTTAAAAATCCTACAATGTGATTTTCTGGATTTTTGTTTTAGATTCCATCTCTCAGAGTTGAAGTGTACCTATGATAAAAATTACAGACCTCTACATGCTTTGTAAGTAGGAAAACCTGCAAAATCAGCAGTGTATCAAATACTTGTTCTCCCCACTGTAAGTATTCAGGCCCTTTGCTATGAGACTCGATATGGAGCTCAGGTGCATTCTGTTTCCATTGATCATCCTTGAGATGTTTCTACAACTTCATTGGAGCCCACCTGTGGAAAATTCAATTGATTGGACATGATTTGGAAAGGCACACACCTGTCTATTTAAGGTTCCACAGTTGACAGTGCATGTCAGAGCAAAAACCAAGCCATGAAGTCGAAGGAATTGTCAATAGAGCTCCGAGACATGATTGTGTTGAGGCACAGATCTGGGGAAGGGTACGAAAACATTTCTGCAGCATTGACGGTCCCCAAGAACACAGTGGCCTCCATCATTCTTAAATGGAAGATTTGTGGAAACACCAAGACTCTTCCTAGAGCTGGCTGCCCGGCCAAACTGAGCAATCGGGGGAGAAGGGCCTTAGTCAGGGAGGTGACAAAGAATCCAATGGTCACTCTGACAGAGCTCCAGAGTTCCTCTGTGGAGATGGGAGAACATTCCAGAAGGACAAGCATCTCTGCATCACTCCACCAATCAGGCCTTTATAGTGGCCACTCCTCAGTAAAAGGCATATGACAGCCCGCTTGGAGTTTACCAAAAGGCACCTAAAGACTCTCAGACCATGACAAACAAGATTCTCTGGTCTGATGAAACCAAGATTAAACTCTTTGGCCTGAATACCAAGCATCACGTCTGGAGGAAACCTGGCATCATCACTACAGTGAAGCATGGTGGTGGCAGCATCATGCTGTGAGGATGTTTTTCAGCGCCAGGGACTGGGAGACTAGTCAGGATCAAGGGAAAGATTAACAGAGAGATCCTTGATGAAAACCTGCTCCAGAGCGCTCAGGACCTCAGACTGGGGCAAAGGTTCACCTTCCAACAGGACAACAACCCTAAGCACACAGCCAAGAAAATGCAGGAATGGCTTCGGGACAAGTCTCTGAATGTCCTTGCGTTGCTCAGCCAGAGCTCGGACTTGAACCCAATCGAACATCTCTGGAGAGACCTGAAAATAGCTGTGCAGCGACTCTCCCCATCCAACCTGACAGAGCTTGAGAGGATATGCAGAGAAGAATGGGAGAAATTCCCCAAATACAAGTGTGTCAAGTTTGTAGTATCATACCCAAGAAGACTCGAGGATGTAACCACTGCCAAAGGTGCTTCAAGAAAGTACTGAGTAAAGGGTCTGAATACTTATGTAAATGTGATATTTTATTTAATTTTTAGGTACATCTGCTAAAACATCTAAAAAACGTTTTTTGCTTTGTCATTATAGGGTATTGTCTGTAGATTGATGAGGGGAAAAACGCGTTAATCAATTTTAGAATAAGGCTGTAACATAACAAAATGTGGATAATGTCAAGGGGTCTGAATACTTTCCGAATGCACTGTAACTGATTGATAGTTGGTATTCAGCAGACATACTATTATGTATTTTTTACTTTGAAGAACTACTAAAATAGTGATTTTGTCATACAGCATATGCAGCAGCTCAATAGAGATAGATGATGGAATTAAATAATAAAGTCATGAAATAAAACAAATATTTGATTAAAGTAAAGTAATGTGATGAAGCAGACTTGTGGATGTCTACAATTTTCTTTCTGAAGTCTTGGCTGATTTCTTTTGATTTTCCCATGATGTCAAGCAAAGAGGCACTGAGTTTGAAGGTAGACCTTGAAATACATCCACAGGTACCCCGCCAATTGACTAAAATTATATCAATTAGCCTATCAGAAGCTTCTAAACCCATGACATAATTTTCTGGATTTTTCCAAGCTGTTTAAAGACACATTCAACTTAGTGTATGTAAACTTCTGACCCACTGGAATTGTGATACAGTGAATTATAAGTGAAATAATCTGTCTGTAAACAATTGTTGGAAAAATTACTTGTGTCATGCACAAAGTAGATGTCCTAACCGACCTGCCAAAACTATAGTTTGTTAACAAGAAATTTCTGGAGTGGTTGAAAAACGAGTTTTAATGACTCCAACCTAAGTGTATGTAAACTTCCGACTTCAACTGTATAGGATCATAAGCACATGGTTTGGATGACTCTTGGACATGAATCTTAACATAGCCTATAGCCTAGAATTAAATACATGAGGGACATGGAATCCCCTCACCATAAGAGTAGACTACTTTTGCAGCTTCAAAATTACTAAGAATTTTTTTTTTATAATGAGTGAGACATACAGTAACTGTGAGTATTACAATAGCATCATTGTTGTTACATAGGACTTTGGAAATTGCTTTACAATTGCATAATAATAGGGTTATTACATAACTGGAATATGAACGTCACTGTTCCTCCTGTGTACAGTAGTTACAAAAACTCTCAGCTCATTGCTATGCAATTACAATGCAATTAACAAGGTATTATGTAACATCATTCCAAAAGTAATTACAATTGTATTACACAGGCACAAGAACAGTTTCATGTTAAGTGTTACTGAAAAAGCTAACAGTAACACAACATGGCTAAGTGTCGAAAGGAAAACAAAATAACCCAAAACTTGAATCAACTACAGCCAAGATAGGTTGAAAATCATGTTTGTTTGTATTCTGACTAAACTATCCCTATAAAGATAGTATAGCGCGTGTTTGAAACAAGAACACTTACCCTCAGATGGCTTTGAATTACTCTGCAGTATGTTCAGGTATGATAACATTTACTGCAGCTTTTGACCTTTTCAGTGGCATGTTGAAAGAGTCATAGAGTAGTTGACCGTCACAGCGTGTTTATACTTATCTGTACCAAATATAATTGGTTAATTGGTTTGACTTGATTATGTACACCTGGACATTGGACATTCAGGAGAATGGACATTTACAAAATGTTCAGATAGAACTGTATTGTGTAGATCAAATTTGACTGTCAAATAGATTGGAATAGTATAGGAGATTGTGTGTGCTCTATTCATTCTATTTCTATCTTCAAAACGCAGTTCCAGATACAGCCCTGCCATTAGTTGAAGGCAGCCAATCCAATAGTTTCAGAAAAGTAGTCACTTCCTGAGATCTGTATTCAAATACTGTCTGAAGTATTTGCTTTCTCAGATCTACAGTATATTCAAATAGTTACTAAAGTAGTTACGTTCTGAGATGTGTATTCAAAAAGTTGTAGTCAACTCCAAAGGAACTATTTGTTTACCCAGAAAAAATAGTTAAGTTCCACAAAGCATAGTTTAAACTATAGTTATCCCTGGTCTGGTGTCCAGACAGAAGTGTTTTGAGGGGGAAACAACTGAAAGGGTCAGTGACAGAGATGCTTTGCTTGCTGTTGAATTTCCATGGGCCTTATTAGAAGCATATTTCAGCATTCTTTTTTTCTAGTGAGGACTTGCCTTTCTGTTTTCACAAATCAGCATAATCAATATTCTACTTTCAAGTTGAGTATAAAAAAACAGACCGAAAAATATGTAAAAGACCTTGGTATGGTGTAAACATTCTAGTAAAATATATATGTACTGGGCCCAATAGGATTTATCCAATATTTGCTGGATTCCTATGGTTATTCTAGGAGATTGTATCCACATTAAACCACATGAATCCTCATTTTTCAACTGTTTAGATATGTGCCTCCTGGGTGCACAATCCACGTTGCATTCACCCAAGGTCATTAACATCACCAATAATTAGCAAAATCACCATCAAATAATGCTCCTTCTATACGTTGCAGTCTCTGCAACGGATATAGACTTCCCTTACTCCCCATACCCACCAAGCAGCATGTCTAGAGTGCTTTGCCCACTGTCTGTCTGTGTTAATGGCCATTGTTTAGACTCATTATGCTTATGTAGGGCAGCAGCCCCCCATCACTGAGGACTGGGCTGAGTTAATCTAGCCGTCAGTTGTGTGGAGAAACCTACTGTATAAAGTGTAGCCTGGGGGCAACTCTCTGTACTGGGGCTTTCATGCCGTGACAGCCAGGCAGGCAACCCTGCTGTCTCTGAAGAAAGAATTGGACATAATGGTAGTGAATGAATGGGGGCCTGGCATTAGTTGTAGTTTCCAGACCAGGACATGTATTTGAGTTACTGCACTGTATCCCCCCAGTCCTGGGATCCTTGAACTGTCTCTGTAAAAAAGAAAGGCCTAAGTGGACATGCATTCAATTGAATGTGGATGGTAAATGCAGTGTATCCTGGGGTATGTCAAACATGTTTAGAATAATGTGTGGGGGTACAGTTATGACATAGAGAGAGCTGAGGAATGATAGGAATATTTCTTTTGAACAGCAACTTTGTTTATAAAAGACCCAAAGCTTAAATTGCAATGCATTGTATCAGTTGTTTAAATGGCTGCAGTTGTGCAGTAGTTGTTGGAGCTGTTCGACTCTGTGCCATAGGCTTGCTATATTCTTCACACTAAGCCCGAGGGAGCTCATACATTTATATGTCCATGCCTTCACCATGTATTGTATGCTTCATTAACCACCATTCTCTAACTGGGAGAGGTGCAAGGTCAAGTTTATTTTAGCAACCAATTTTCTTGCTCCTCCGAGTATATGTGCCTTTTATTTTTTCTTTCTCCCAGTGCCTCCAAAAACACAATGGAATAGCAGTGACACACAACCACAAAACTGTTTATTGACCATAAGCCTGTATATACGGAAAACATTTGAATACTTTATGCTTAATGTGTCACAATTTGGCGTAGCAACTATAGTTTACACAACATATTGCTGGTCGATGAGGACGTACTTGAATGATCTTGAAAAAACAGATTATTCCATTCTTGTCCTCATCCTTGCCTTTGGGCTGGACCTCTGACAGAGTCCATGCACCATTTAGTTATAAAATAGTCGTTTAGCAACAAGGCCTGTTCAGATTTCATCAGCTTAGCTGATTCCTGTTTGCAAAAGGTGCATCAAAGAGTGTTACTGAGGGAAAGATGCCAGCTAGCTTTGTATCAGGAAATTCAACAATGACCACAGCACACAGAAATTCAACAATAACCACAGCACAGAAAGTCGCAAAATAATGATCTTCATAAATAATGATAAGTCTCAGAGGCTTCATACACATTTCGGTGCCAAGCGGCAGGAAACTGAAAGGATGCAGCTTATCGAGCTAATGCCAATGGATAAAGTGGGTAAGATAACACAACAAATCCTGCTTTTTTCCTCAACAGTGAGGACCTGAGTGTGTATGTGTGCGTGTGTATCATGCCAGTGAGTCCGAGGGGGAATGCTTCTATATGTGTGTGTTTATGTGTGTGTTTGTTTGAGGGCAAATGAGGCGAAAAAAAATACAAAATATAATCCTCTCGATGCTCGGGGATCAGAAGGAATAGGACAATCGCAGCCGTGAGGTCTTCCCCACCCTAGAGGGGGTGTCAATGATAAATTCCCAGCCCCATGCAGTACCCCTGGCACTGGAGAGAAAGGGCATCACTGTGAAGAGTACCAGCGGCCAAACAAATGGAAAACAAGTATGTCATGATAGACAGAGGGCAGGGGAGGGGAGGAGAGAAAAACTATAAACAAGCAAACTCAGTTATAGCTACTCCACAAGGGATGGCTAAGGTCAAAGCACCTTTTCAAAGTTAGGAGAGGTTATTGCAGAAGAGTTTGTTATTAACCCTTGATGACATTGACAAGGAGGCCGCAAAACAAACATCAAAGGTTAATGGAACATAATTTCCCAATGTGTGTTGACTGAGCATAATGTTGTGTTTGTGTATGTGTGTGCGTGTGTACTATGCAGGTTTCTCCAAGTGCCCTAGATTTATAGAACCTGTAAAGTAAGATAATGCCACAGTGACTATAGAGGATATTTTCATTCCTCTGTATCTCCCTCCTCCTCCCTTCCTGCTCTCTCTGGAAAGATCCAGGACTTAAATAATGAATTTGCTTCTTGCGATAGATTTGTATGGCTTAACACTTTTATCAAATTACATTTGGGATCTCTCACACGTTGGAGGATATTCTTTTA
Source organism: Coregonus clupeaformis (assembly GCF_020615455.1). Lineage (NCBI taxonomy): Eukaryota > Metazoa > Chordata > Actinopteri > Salmoniformes > Salmonidae > Coregonus > Coregonus clupeaformis. The sequence goes on from NC_059230.1 coordinate 8,313,084, forward strand.
ATTTGAACATAATGAAATTAATGAAACTGTCCTGGCCTTGAAATAATCAAATTCAGCGATTACTGTTTTCTGTTGTCTCCATAGATCTAACATTAAAACGATGCAAAATGTATCTATAATGGTCATAAAAAATCCAAAGCGCTTCTTTCTAGCCTGCAAGTACAGTTTATGCCAGAAGCTGGGCCCTGAAAGATGGCATGTTGCAGGTTGAAGAAGTGAAACCGTTTATTTTGCAATAATGTCAAGTGGTAAAATGACTCTCAGTCTTTCTGTCTTTGGCATCAAATTGTCTCGAATGTAGATTAATTGCAGATACTTGACCTCTGCCACCTCCGGGTTTTTACATGTTTTGAAAGTGACTGCGTCTGATTATCGCTATCTCTATCAAGTCCCCTGTAGCTCAGTTGGTAGAGCATGGCACTTGCAACGCCAGGGTTGTGGGTTCGTTTCCCACGGGGGGCCAGTATGAAAATGTTTGCACTCACTAACTGTAAGTCGCTCTGGATAAGACGTAAATGTATCTCTCTCTCTCTCTCTCTCGCTCTCAATTGAATTCAATTTAAGGGCTTTATTGGCATGGGAAACATATGTGGACATTGCCAAAGCAAGTGAAATAGATAATAAACAATACAAAATTAACAGTAAACATTACACTCACAAAAGTTCCAAAAGAATAAAGACATGTCATGTTATGTATATATACAGTGTTATAATGAAATCTCTCTCTCTCTCTCTCTCTCTCTGTGTGGTCAGGGCCCACATTATAAAGAAGGCAGTTTGTCAAGTCAAACGCTTCTATAAGACAACCCATCGTAAATGCCCCTGGGTGGTTTACCAACTCATCACAATGCTCTGGGTCTGGTATTATTGTCCCGCTTAATCACATTTTATTGCTTTATTGACTGGTGTTGTTAATAATAGCATTATAAATGGATTATTCATCTTCTGGTGTTATTTGATACTGCGGCAGCATCCTGTTGGGTGTATTGGTATCCATCAGCTAAGCACTTCCTCCACCATTGAATGGGTGAGGTCACATGCTTGCAGAGTCGCAATGAGACTGAGACAGTCTTTGCTGAGTGGGATTGTTACAGTTTTTAAAAAACGGAGTTCTCACAAATGCATCTTGGATGAAGAAAACTATTTTCGTAACCGACACCGACCAGGTGGATTAGCCAAAGCACAAACCACAGAGCCAAGAGAACAATAGCGATATTCCCACCAACAGCCTGTTTCCAATCCAAGGTTGTCCATTCTTGAAAGGCTTATGTGCTCTGTGTCCTCCCACCCCTGTCATTAATATTGAAACACATGAAATCACCTCGGTGCCCCCTTCCTTGTTCTATTACTGGCTCAAAAAAGACAGGCCCTACTTAAGGACCTGGAATTCTTTAAACACTAACGTGTTGTTGCCAGATTGACACCATTTTTTACCCAATCCCATTAGTGTCAGTCAGCCCCATTTTAGCACATAAAACTAAACCAATAACATTTCCACAGCAAATGTCTCGGCGAATATTAGTTAAGTGAGAGAGACTGCTCAGCTCTGCCCTTAAACCGTAAGGCCTCAGAAATGGGACAGGGGAACACTCATCTTAAATGTCAGGGATGTTATAGAGTTGTATTGTTCTCTATGCTATAATAACTCATGAACAGGTTCAAGAAAATATGCTCTCTGATTGGCGGAAACACGGCTCAAAGCCATTCATAAAACCCATATAACTGACTAATTGTTATAGGATTGTGTAAGTAAGAAAATGTCAGATGATATTGTGGTAAGGTAATGCCCTTGTATCCCTCTATCCCTGTCCCTGCCCATAAACCATGCCTATCCCTGTCACTGCCCATGCAATAACAGTGCTTTATTTTGGGTCTGCAGTGTTGGGGCGGGTGGATAAATGTCACCCAGGCTGACAAAGCAGAGGCAGCAATGAGGGCTTAGTTCCAGCCTAGGGCCATTCCCGGTGCTCCAGTGGCCTGGATAGAGCTCCCCCTGGCCCCCTGAGTGAGGCCAGCATTTTCCTTACCCTCTTCAGCCTCTTCCTCCGCCCAGCGCAACCATTGGAGGGGAAATCGAAATGTGCTGTGGCCTGAGAGGTCGAGCCATGTGTGACACTGACCACCACGACCATGTTAAGCTACAGCAGCTAGCTACGTCCAGGGGCTATTTTCTCCCTCTCTCTCATGCTCCTTTCTCTCTCTCTCTCTCTCTCTCTCTCTCTCTCTCTCTCTCTCTCTCTCTCTCTCTCTCTCTCTCATGCTCCTTTCTCTCTCTCTCTCTCTCTCTCTCTCTCTCTCTCTCTCTCTCTCTCTCTCTCTCTCTCTCTCTCTCTCTCTCTCTCTCTCTCGCTCTCTCTCTCGCTCTCTCTCTCCCTATCTCGTGCCCTCTCTCTCTGTCTCTCTCTGACTCTCTCTCTCAAGCCTTCTCTCCCCATCTCTCTCTCTTCTATTGTTTGAAACCAGGGCTTCGTTTTTTAGTCCCACATGAAATCAATTCACCAGCAGCCTCTGTAACCAGGCCAGTATCAGTTTGTGGACAATCTGGTTGGCTGACTATCGATTTGCGTCCGTTTCTGCTGATGCTCTGATCAAACTATAGCTGGTTACATGTATGAATAACCAGGGGCAAGCAGCCTCTTTACAATGCCTGGCAGAGATGAGGCGGCTTGATATCTGATGTAAATAGCTTCAGACAGCTTTATGGAAAACAAAGAGAGCGAGAGTCCAAGCAGTGGTCCAATGTGTTGCATTTACTTGGCTGAGCTCAGAAAGAGATGCTTTGTTTCTCCAGCATTGGAGCACTGCATCTCTCTCTTTCCCTCTCTCTTTGTCTCTCTCTCTCAATATATTAATCAGGCTCCATCTCTCTCTCTCTCTCTCGCTTTCCCTCTCACTTTCTCTCTCGCTTTCTCGCTCTCTCTCTCGTCTATAGGCTCCATATCTCAATGCTTTTTGTTTGTCATATATCCTACTTAAATCGCAGTAGTTAATATTTTTCTCTGCCTCTTCTGGTTCTCCATTATATCCCTTCATGTATACATTCCTCAGGCTTCAGGTCATCCGCTGATGACAGTGTACATTGACTCTGTGTGTCAGCATCATCCCGGCTTATCAAATCAGACATCGGCTGACAGGTGTGGTGAGTCGTCACCTTGGAAACTAAAAGATGACTCATCGGGTCATCAGAGTCGCTCAGCCAGTTTACATTGGACCACCAGGGGGCAGTAGCCAATCACTATCCCCAATTGCTGTTGCTGGGAGGGGCCATTAGGTCACGTGGCTCAATATATACATACACACAAGCGCTTCAGGAAAATCTAAATATTACCGTAGCGATAGATTGATGTTAATGAGAAAATAAGTTTGCAAAGGTACTCGCCTAGGCTTTCCCCCTCTGGTTCCTGCAGGTTGAAGTTGGACACCCATGATTTACATGTAAAAATGCAACATATCTAGCCACGGGTACTTGGGGAAATCACATTCCTTGGTGTGTGTGGGAGTGTAGCTTTTTATTACCTTCCTGTTCCCTGCCTCCATGCTTCAAATCCAATTCCAGCTCTTAGTCTCTCAATGGGCTCCTTCTGTGCTGCTCTGGCAGAGCTCCAGGGTAAGGCAGGTACTGTATGGGCGGCCAAAACCACAGGTAACTTCAATTCACACTCTTCATTTGAGCATTCATCACAATGGCGTAATAGGGGTTGGATGATTCACCTCAGGTGGAAAGTCTACAGTGAATGGCATTAATGGCACACCGTAGGCCTGCCCTTACAACAACAACAAAAAATGTGTGAACATGTTTTTTTTTTTTTACATGAGTCAGACACATTGTTTTTGGACACGTGTGAAGTTTCACATGTCAATTTTACCCTGCTTAGCTTCAGACGCAAACCAGCAGTGGGATGCAGGGTGCTATGTTTCCTGGAATGGATGTGCCAAAATGTTAAAATGCAGCGAAAGCAAAGGCCAGGGTAACAGAACCAAAGATAGGGAAAATTGCAGGAAGGAGGGAGGCGTTTTACTTAATCGCATTATCATAAAATATAATTCACAGACATTGTTTTTGCATCCATTTACAATTAATTTGCTCTAGCATTTCAAAATTATTTCCTTGCAATATTATGTTTTGTTATCAATACTTTTGGGTTTATGTTTTGCTTTCAATAGCATTATTTTTGTATGCAATACTAAGGATTTTGTTCTTGACTTCAAAAGTTTTGCTTGATATTAATGGCACAAAAGTAACTCTATTACCGTATTAAAGGTGTTTAAAACGGCAATCCTTAATTCAAATAAAAGTTTATTGGTCGCATACAGAGATTTGTAGATGGTATCGCAGGTGCGGCAAAATGTTTGTGTTTCTAACTCCAACAGTGCAGTCCCAATACAGAAAAAAAAATGTATTATAAAAAATTACAAAACAATACTCACATAATCCAAAAAGTTAAAAGAAAGAAATTAAGAAACATCATAACAAGCAATGTCATAGACCGAAATATAAATATAAATACATACATATATACAGTTGAAGTCGGAAGTTTACATACACCTTAGCCAAATACATTTAAACTCAGTTTTTCACAATTCCTGACATTTAATCCTAGTAAAAATTCCCTGTTTTAGGTCAGTTAGGATAACCACTTTATTTTAAGAATGTGAAGTGTCAGAATAATAGTAGAGTGAATGATTTATTTCAGCTTTTATTTCTTTCATCACATTCCCAGTGGGTCAGAAGTTTACATACACTCAATTAGTATTTGGTAGCATTGCCTTTAAAATTGTTTAACTTGGGTCAAACGTTTCGGGTAGCCTTCCACAAGCTTCCCACAATAAGTTGGGTGAATTTTGGCCCATTCCTCCTGACAGAGCTGGTGTAACTGAGTCAGGTTTGTAGGCCTCCTTGCTCGCACACGCTTTTTCAGTTCTGCCCACAAATGTTCTATAGGATTGAGGTCAGGGCTTTGTGATTGCCACTCCAATACCTTGACTTTGTTGTCCTTGAGCCATTTTGCCACAACTTTGGAAGTATGCTTGGGGTCATTGTCCATTTGGAAGAACCATTTGCGACCAAGCTTTAACTGCCTGACTGATGTCTTGAAGAGTTGCTTCAATATATCCACATAATTTTCCTTCCTCATGATGCCATCTATTTTGTGAAGTGCACCAGTCCCTCCTGCAGCAAAGCACCCCGACAGCATGATGCTGCCACCCCCGTGCTTCACGGTAGGGATGGTGTTCTTCGGCTTGCAAGCTGTCCCCTTTTTCCTCCAAAAATAACGATTTTCATTATGGCCAAACAGTTCTATTTTTGTTTCATCAGACCAGAGGACATTTTTCCAAAAAGTATGATCTTTGTCCCCATGTGCAGTTGCAAACCATAGTCTGGCTTTTTTATGGTTGTTTTGGAGCAGTGGCTTCTTCCTTGCTGAGCGGCCTTTCAGGTTATGTCGAAATATAGGACTCGTTTTACAAACTTTTGACTGGTACTATATATATATATATATGTTGTGTATAGACCTTATGGACAGTATATGAATAGAAAATGTGTGTACAACAGGAGTTAAATTGGATGAGCCATGACTAGAATACAGTATATACTGTACATATAAACTTGGTAAAACAGTATGTAATTATTACTGAAGTGACCAGTGTTCAATGACATTCTAAATAGGGCAAAGCAGTCACTAAGGTGCAGGCTAGAGTACCAGGTGGTAGCCGGCTAGTAACAGTGACTAAGGTACAGGGCAGGGAACTGGGCAGAGGCCGTCTAGTGGTGACTGTTTAAACCCCCTATAGTCGATGTCCGCGCCCCTGCAGAAATCGAATTAGCATGATTAAAAAATCCCGCAACTGCAGTGGAAGGTAGCCGAGCTACCCTCTGGAGAGCCCTTCGGTTTCGGACAGTGAAATTGATGTACCAGGTGGTGATCCAAACCGACAGGATGCTCTTAATGGTGCATCTGTATAAGTTTGTGGGTGTCTTTAGGGCCAAGACATATTTCTTCAGCCTCCTGAGTTGAAGAGGAGCTGTTGCGCCTTCTTCCCCACACTGTCTGTGTGAAGGGACCATTTCAGGTCATCAGTGATGTACACATAGAGGAACTTGAAGCTTTTGACCCTCTCTTGTTAATTAAAAAAAAGTTTTTCACATATGAAAATGCATATATGATTTCACAAGTAAATGTTTTTCACATGTGGAGTTTTCTTACAAATTAGATTTTCACATGTGATTGATTTCCACATGTGAACTTGCAAACTACATATCCGATTTTCACATGTAAACCCACTTTTGAGAAAATGACCGTGAATGTTTTGGTACACCGACTGTAGAGCTCTTCTTTGTCTACACCCATTCAGTATCGTTCACACCCCCTTAAGCTTTAGCTCCACCCATCTCTTTAAGGATTTACAGTGCAGTAAACAACCAAAGATTTCAAGACTAAAAGTGGTGAAAGTAGAAACAAATAGTAGTAGTAAAAATAGATGTTATCTAGTCCTTGGCCTATATCCTAATCTGACTTTGGTGTAGGCCATGTTGTTCTTCACATTACCATCTCTGGAAGACCCACACTATATCAAATAAAATCTAAGTTTATTTGTCACATGCACAGGATACAGAAGGTGTAAACAGTACAGTGAAATGGTTACTTGAATAGCGGTGAATTTGTTTAGAAATGTAGCTAGCTAGCTAAACAATGAACCATAATCCCAACTCTAACGCCACTTTCAAAACAACTGAGAACTCGGAAATCTCCAACTTCCGAGCATTCAAAACAACTGGGAACTCAGAAAAAAAAAGAACTACGACTGGGAAAAATCGATTTCAAAGATTATCCAACTCGGAATTCCAACTCGGGAACTCTGGCCTCTTTCTAGAGCTCTAACTTTTCGACCTGAAGATCACTGACATCATGATTTGACCTCATATTTTTCAGAGTTCCAAGTTGTTTTGAACATGGCAATACTACCATGCATGAATCCTCAGGTAGCTAAAGCTAGCCCACTAGGTTCAATGTTAGCTAGCTAGCTAACATAAGCGTAAACTAGCAATGCAAATGGATTCTGAGATACAAATAATATTACTACAAAGATCATACACGTAACATTAGTTAGCGAGCCAGCCAGCTAACGTTAGTTAACTTGCAATGAAAACTACTTTCTGACAAAATTAGAAATGTATAATATCTGAAAATGTAGATAGACTATTACCCGTATACATGGATTAACGCTTTTCCCTCTCTGCCATGGATGCCATCGTTGCCCTTAGTTTGAAGATGTAATCCGGAGGCAGGTGTTATATACAACAGCCTTCTCTCTGTGTTCCCTTGTTGGACTCTCCACATTTGACAATCATCTATCTGCTTCCACCGGGCATTCCACTGATTTCAAAACTCAGTCAACTTCTTCTGTGACAAAGATACCCTTTCTTTCCCACCATTGTCATCAGAAGACTGAAGACCAGAATGTCTGGTTCAATTAAAATGTTTTGACCTAAATCAGGGATTTAATCATTGTCTCATTCATTTTCAGAGTCAGAGAGTCAGCATGGCACGATCATCCTCTAGAAAGTAGTCCATCAAAACTTTTTTCCCACTGAGCTTTGTCGATAGCGCTATTATCTTCAGGGCAGCGATGTTGTGAGCAGTAGCAAAACTTTTTCAGTTCTTCCTAACATCTTTTAAAAAAAGCCCTGTAGACAGGATTATCCACACATACTGAGCAGCTCATGTTATAGACACAAGCATGCTACTTGGCAGACCAATCCGAACACATCTCTCAGCATGTCCAGCCCATCCATTATCTCAGCCAATCATGGCTAGAGAGAAGGTTCCTGAATTTTCCCATGTCTAAACCAACTAGGCTCGTATTTTAACAATTGTATTCGTATGTATAGATGGCATACACGTTTGTTAAGGAACATGAAAGTTCACATGTTCCAGAAGTTTTTCTGCAAAAAAACACCTAATATATACATATATATATATATATATATATATATATATATATATATATATATATATATATATATATATATACAGTGGGGCAAAAAAGTATTTAGTCAGCCACCAATTGTGCAAGTTCTCCCACTTAAAAAGATGAGAGAGGCCTGTAATTTTCATCATAGGTACATGTCAACTAAGACAGACAAAATGAGAAAAAAAAAATCCAGAAAATCTTATTGTAGGATTTTTTATGAATTTATTTGCAAATTACGGTGGCAAATAAGTATTTGGTCAATAACAAAAGTTTCTCAATACTTTGATATATACCCTTTGTTGGCAATGACACAGGTCAAACGTTTTCTGTAAGTCTTCACAAGGTTTTCACACACTGTTGCTGGTATTTTTGCCCATTCCTCCATGCAGATCTACTCTAGAGCAGTGATGTTTTGGAGCTGTCACTGGGCAACACGGACTTTCAACTCCCTCAAAAGATGTTCTATGGGTTTGAGATGTGGAGACTGGCTAGGCCACTCCAGGACCTTGAAATGCTTCTTACGAAGCCACTCCTTCGTTGCCCGGGCGGTGTGTTTGGGATCATTGTCATGCTGGAAGGAGGTTTTCACTCAAAATCTCACGATACATGGCCCCATTCATTCTTTCCTTTACACGGATCAGTCGTCCTGTTCCCTTTGCAGAAAAACAGCCCCAAAGCATGATGTTTCCACCCCCATGCTTCACAGTAGGTATGGTGTTCTTTTGATGCAACTCAGCATTCTTTGTCCTCCAAACACGACGAGTTGAGTTTTTACCAAAAAGTTATATTTTGGTTTCATCTGACCATATGACATTCTCCCAATCCTCTTCTGGATCATCCAAATGCACTCTAGCAAACTTCAGACGGACCTGGACATGTACTGGCTTAAGCAGGGGGACACGTCTGGCACTGCAGGATTTGAGTCCCTGGCGGCGTAGTGTGTTACTGATGGTAGGCTTTGTTACTTTGGTCCCAGCTCTCTGCAGGTCATTCACTAGGTCCCCCTGTGTGGTTCTGGGATTTTTGCTCACCGTTCTTGTGATCATTTTGACCCCACGGGGTGAGATCTTGCGTGGAGCCGAGGATCGAGGGAGATTATCAGTGGTCTTGTATGTCTTCCATTTCCTAATAATTGCTCCCACAGTTGATTTCTTCAAACCAAGCTGCTTACCTATTGCAGATTCAGTCTTCCCAGCCTGGTGCAGGTCAACAATTTTGTTTCTGGTGTCCTTTGACAGCTCTTTGGTCTTGGCCATAGTGGAGTTTGGATTGTGACTGTTTGAGGTTGTGGACAGGTGTCTTTTATACTGATAACAAGTTTAAACAGGTGCCATTAATACAGGTAACAAGTGGAGGACAGAGGAGCCTCTTAAAGAAGAAGTTACAGGTCTGTGAGAGCCAGATATCTTGCTTGTTTGTAGGTGACCAAATACTTATTTTCCACCATAATTTGCAAATAAATTCATAAAAATCCTACAATGTGATTTTCTGGATTTTTTTTCTCAATTTGTCTGTCATAGTTGACGTGTACCTATGATGAAAATTAAAGGCCTCTCTCATCTTTTTAAGTGGGAGATCTTGCACAATTGGTGGCTGACTAAATACTTTTTTTCCCCACTGTATGTATATACAGTGAGGGAAAAAAGTATTTGATCCCCTGCTGATTTAGTACGTTTGCTCACTGACAAAGACATGATCAGTCTCTAAGTTTAATGGTAGGTTTATTTGAACAGTGAGAGACAGAATAACAACAAAAAAATCCTGAAAAACGCATGTCAAAAATGTTATAAATTGATTTGCATTTTAATGAGGGAAATAAGTATTTGACCCCTCTGCAAAACATGACTTAGTACTTGGTGGCAAAACGCTTGTTGGCAATCACAGAGGTCAGACATTTCTTGTAGTTGGCCACCAGGTTTGCACACTTCTCGTTCTCCAAGTCATTAAGGTTTCGAGCCTGACATTTGGCAACTGCTTCTTCTTGAGCCATTCCTTTGTTGCCTTGGCCGTGTGTTTTGGGTCATTGTCATGCTGGAATACCCATCCACGACCAATTTCCAATGCCCTGGCTGAGGGAAGGAGGTTCTCACCCAAAATGGTAGGTTCTCACCCAAGATTTGACGATACATGGCCCCGTCCATCGTCCCTTTGATGCTGTGACGTTGTCCTGTCCCCTTAGCAGAAAAACACCCCCAAAGCATAATGTTTCCACCTCCATGTTTGACAGTGGGAATGGTGTTGTTAGGCCTACTGCTGCTAGGTAGCTCTCTCTCTGCTCTCTCCCTCCCCTCTGTCTGTCCTTGATTGCAGGAGTGAAGTCTGGTGTGCGGGAGTCAGGGTTCCAGCTGCAGCTCATTCACCATAATCACCTCAGCCTTTAAGACCCGGTCAAACTTACCACTCATCGTCAGATCATAGTCAAGACGACCATATATTTGGAACCTGACTCCTGCCTCCGCTTCACTCCTGCCACCACCATCCTGCTCTCCACTACCGGACCTCTCTTTTGGACTCACCACGGACACTAGGACATTACGGTACCACACCTGCCCTGACCTGGATCTGTTACCCTCCCTGTAACCTGGACTTGCTCTTCCCCTATTATTGGAAACCTGGACTATTGAACATTTTAAATAAACCTGTTAAACCTTCTCTGGCTTGGTGTACTTGTCTGCATTTGGGTTCTAATACTGGTAAATCATAACAGTATGATCTGACCATCATGAACCCAGCAGACAGTAGCTTGGATACCACCCCAGAGTGCACTCAAATTTGGACTGCCATAGCCAATCAGGGCATTTTACTTGGCCAACATGATACCCTGTTTAAGACGATTGCTGAGGACAGTCAGGTGCTGCTTAATCAGGTTCAATTACTCACCAATCAAGTGTCTGCCCTTACTACCCCTTCAGCTCAGATCAGAGAGCCTTTTGTTCCTGCTCCAGAGCGCTATGACGGGAACATGGGAACCTGTGGCGATTTTTTGACTCAATGCTCGTTAGTGTTTGAACAACAGCCCCTCACCTACGCCTCAGAAAGAGCCCGTATTGCCTACCTTATCAACTCTACTAGCGGTTCCGCTCGTGCCTGGGGATCCGCGGTCTGGGAGAGTCAGTCAGACATTTGCAACGCTTACGTTGCCTTCACCACTGAGATGAGGAAGGTTTTTGACCACCCCGTACGAGGCAAGGAGGCTGCGAAACGGTTGTTTTCTCTTCGGCAGGGGGCTCGCAGTGTGGCGGAGATGGCAGTGGAGTTTCGGACTTTAGCAGCAGTGAGTGGTTGGAATGACGAGGCATTACAAGGAGTGTTCATCAATGCTTTGTCTGAGACTTTAAAAGATGAATTGGTGTCATATGATGAATCGCCTACGCTGGATAATCTTATTTCACTCACCATCAGGTTGGATAATCGGATTCGGGAGCGCCGCCGGGAGAGGAGTGTTAGTTCCAAGCAACCTGTCTGTCATCAACAAACTCCTTCCCGCATCTTCCCTACGGAGAAAGCCGTGTCTTCCCGAGTCGATACGAGGAGCACTGAACCCGAAGCCATGGAGGTGGGTCGTGCACGGTTGTCCTCAGAGGAGCGTGCACGTCGCATTCAGTCTCGGGTCTGCCTGTATTGTGGAGAAGCTGGTCATTTCGTTCCTTCCTGCCCAGTTCGTCCGGGAAAAGGGCCGGCTCATCATTAATGGGAGAAGTTTTGGTGAGCCGAGCAGCGGATTCTTCCTCTTCTCCCCGCATTCTGCTCCAGGCATCCCTCCAGTGGCAGTTCCAGAATCTCTCTGTTAGTGCGCTGATTGACTCTGGTGCAGACGAAAGCTTTTTGGATAGAGAGTGGGCTCAACAAATGGATTTGGAGACTGTTCCTATGGACTGTCCGCTGCAGGCTAAGGGTCTGAATGGACAATTGTTGACCCATATTACCCATCAGACTGTTCCTGTTTGTCTTAGAGTGTCGGGAAATCATCAGGAGAACATTCAATTCCATATTATCGACTGCCCACAGACCCCTCTGGTCCTTGGTATCCCCTGGCTCATAAGACACAATCCACACATTGATTGGGTGACAGGTAGAATTGTTTCATGGAGCACATTTTGTCATGTGAATTGTTTGTGTTCTGCTCTGACTCCTGCCAGTACTGTGCCTCGACCTCCACTGGAGTCCATGGATCTTTCTAATGTTCCTGACGTGTATCATGACCTGGCATCCGTTTTCTGCAAACACAGAGCTACTTCTCTTCCTCCTCACCGGCCTTACGACTGTGCCATTGACCTCCAGCCAGGAGCCCCGCTCCCCAGCAGTCGCCTGTACAATCTCTCCCGGCCGGAGACGGAGGCTATGGAGAACTACATTCGGGACTCCTTGGCGGCAGGTATTATGTGTCCTTCCTCGTCACCTGTAGGAGCGGGATTCTTTTTTGTTGCTAAGAAGGATAAGACCCTCAGACCCTGTATTGATTACCGTGGACTTAACAACATCACCATTAAGAACAAGTATTCTCTGCCTTTGATTAATTCTGCTTTTCCCCTCCTTCATGGTGCTACCATCTTTACGAAACTGGATCTACGAAATGCGTATCACCTGGTGCGCATTCGTAAAGGTGATGAATGGAAGACTGCCTTCAACACACCCTTGGGACATTTTGAGTATCTGGTTATGCCTTTTGGGTTGTCTAATGCCCCTGCTGTTTTTCAGGCACTAGTCAATGATGTCCTTCGGGACATGTTGAATCGGTTTGTTTTTGTCTATCTGGATGATATCTTGATTTTCTCAGAGTCCTCCCAGGAACATGAACTGCATGTGCGCCAGGTGTTGCAAAGGTTGTTGGAGAACAAACTGTTTGTGAAGATGGAGAAATGTGAATTTCATGTGTCTGGCATTCAGGGGAGTTGCGGATGGACCCAGCTAAGATCTCTGCTTACAAAATTAAATTGGGGTTTGCTTATAGGAGGTTCATCAAGGACTACAGCCGCATTGCGGCGCCACTCACCGCTCTCACCTCCATCTCACGACCGTTCGCTTGGAATGAAGGGGCCGAATCAGCGTTCGAAGAACTGAAACATCGCTTCGCCTCGGCTCCCATTCTGATGCAGCCGGACCCCGACCGCCAGTTTGTCGTGGAGGTGGATGCATCCGACACTGGGGTAGGTGCGGTGTTGTCACAGCGTTCTCCTGAAGATAACAAACTGCATCCCTGTGCTTTTCTCTCAAGGAAACTTTCTCAGGCAGAGAGGAATTATGATGTTGGCAATCGTGAACTGCTCGCCGTTAAGCTGGCTCTCGAGGAGTGGCGACATTGGTTGGAGGGGGCGGAACAACCCTTCATCGTTTGGACGGATCATAAGAATCTGGCTTACCTCCAGTCAGCGAAGCAGCTCAACCCCCGTCAAGCCAGGTGGGCACTATTTTTTGGGAGATTCAATTTTTCTCTGTCTTACCGTCCTGGGTCACGCAACGTCAAGCCTGACGCCCTGTCTCGTGTTCATTCGGCTGTTGATACTGGTAGTAACCCTGAACCCATTTTGCCTCCTACCTGCAGTATTGCGGTCGTCACATGTGACATCGAGGGGATTGTTAGACAGGCTCAACATCATCAAGCTGACCCTGGGAGGGGTCCTCCTAACCGGATGTTTGTCCCTGAGTCTGCTCGCTCCCAGGTACTTCAGTGGGCTCACTCGTCTCCCCTTACCTGTCACCCTGGAGTTTCGCGGACCCTTGACTTTGTGCGACGGAAGTTCTGGTGGGCCACGATGGAGGCGGACACTCGAGCCTTCATTGCTGCTTGTACGGTATGTGCACGAAGTAAGAACTCCACCCAGGCCAGCGCTGGTCATCTACGACCTCTACCTATACCCAGCCGGCCCTGGTCGCATATCGCTATGGATTTTGTCACTGGACTTCCCCCTCGTCTGGAAAGACTGTAATTCTTACGGTGATTGATCGTTTTTCTAAGTTCGCTCATTTTTTGGCCCTACCTAAACTGCCCACTGCCAGAGAGACGGCTGATATTTTGGTTGAACATGTGTTCCGCTCTCATGGTCTACCCACGGATATTGTCTCTGACAGGGGTCCCCAGTTTGTCTCCCAGGTGTGGAAAGCTTTCTGTAAAGCTTTGGGCATTACATCCAGCCTGTCCTCTGGATATCACCCCCAGACCAACGGGCAAGCCGAGAGAGCGAACCAGGAGATGGAGACCGCTCTTCGCTGTGTCACAGGGTCTAACCCTGGGTCATGGAGCTCCATGCTCCCCTGGGTGGAATATGCTCATAACACCTTGACTAACGCTTCCTCTGGTTTGTCTCCTTTTCTGTGTGCTCTGGGTTATCAACCTCCCCTGTTCCCTTCTCAAGAGAGGGAACTGGCGGTACCCTCGGTGCAGTCCCACATGCGCCGCTGCTTCAAGGTCTGGAGGAAGGCCAGTGTAGCTCTGTCCCGAGCTTCGGCGTACATGCAGAGGCAAGCCAACCGTCACCGGTCCCAGGCTCCCGGTTACTCTCCTGGTCAAGAGGTATGGCTGAAGTCACGGGACCTTCCATTGAAGGTGGAGTCTAAGAAGATGGCGCCTCGTTTTATAGGACCGTTCAAGATACTGTCTATTGTTAACCCCTGCGCGGTTAAGCTACAGCTTCCTGCCTCCCTACGGGTTCATTCCACCTTTCATGTTTCCCAGATTAAGCCTGTGTCGGTTAGCCCTCTGTGCCCGCCCTCTCGTCCCCCTCCTCCGCCCAGGATCGTGGGTGGGGGTCCGGTCTACACTGTCCGGCGACTTCTGGATGTTCGCCGCCGGGGTCGTGGTTTCCAGTACCTGGTGGATTGGGAGGGTTATGGTCCTGAGGAACGTTCCTGGGTGCCCAGGAGCTTCATTGTGGATCCTGCTCTGGTCCGAGAGTTTCATAGGTTACATCCCGATAAACCCCGTCGGCCGCCAGGTGGCGTCCGTAGAGGGGGGGTACTGTTAGGCCTACTGCTGCTAGGTAGCTCTCTCTCTGCTCTCTCCCTCCCCTCTGTCTGTCCTTGATTGCAGGAGTGAAGTCTGGTGTGCGGGAGTCAGGGTTCCAGCTGCAGCTCATTCACCATAATCACCTCAGCCTTTAAGACCCGGTCAAACTTACCACTCATCGTCAGATCATAGTCAAGACGACCATATATTTGGAACCTGACTCCTGCCTCCGCTTCACTCCTGCCACCACCATCCTGCTCTCCACTACCGGACCTCTCTTTTGGACTCACCACGGACACTAGGACATTACGGTACCACACCTGCCCTGACCTGGATCTGTTACCCTCCCTGTAACCTGGACTTGCTCTTCCCCTATTATTGGAAACCTGGACTATTGAACATTTTAAATAAACCTGTTAAACCTTCTCTGGCTTGGTGTACTTGTCTGCATTTGGGTTCTAATACTGGTAAATCATAACAGGTGTTCTTGGGGTCATAGGCAGCATTCCTGCTCCTCCAAACACGGCGAGTTGAGATGATGCCAAAGCGCTCAATTTTGGTCTCATCTGACCACAACACTTTCACCCAGTTCTCCTCTGAATCATTCAGATGTTCATTGGCAAACTTCAGACGGGCCTGTATATGTGCTTTCTTGAGCAGGGGGACTTTGCGGGCGTTGCAGGATTTCAGTCCTTCACGGCGTAGTGTGTTACCAATTGTTTTCTTGGTGACTATGGTCCCAGCTGCCTTGAGATCATTGACAAGATCCTCCCGTGTAGTTCTGGGCTGATTCCTCACCGTTCTCATGATCATTGCAACTCCACGAGGTGAGATCTTGCATGGAGCCCCAGGCCGAGGGAGATTGACAGTTCTTTTGTGTTTCTTCCATTTGCGAATAATCACACCAACTGTTGTCACCTTCTCACCAAGGTGCTTGGCGATGGTATTGTAGCCCATTCCAGCCTTGTGTAGGTCTACAATCTTGTCCCTGACATCCTTGGAGAGCTCTTTGATCTTGGCCATGGTGGAGAGTTTGGAATCTGATTGATTGATTGTTTCTGTGGACAGGTGTCTTTTATACAGGTAACAAACTGAGATTAGGAGCACTCCCTTTAAGAGTGTGCTCCTAATCTCAGCTCGTTACCTGTATAAAAGATACCTGGGAGCCAGAAATCTTTCTGATTGAGAGGGGGTCAAATACTTTTTTCCCTCATTAAAATGCAAATCAATTTATTACATTTTTTACATGCGTTTTTCTGGATTTGTGTTGTTGTTATTCTGTCTCTCACTGTTCAAATAAACCTACCATTAAAATTATAAACTGATCATTTCTTTGTCAGTGGGCAAACTTACAAAATCAGCAGAGGATCAAATACTTTTTTCCCTCACTGTATAATAATAATTCAAATGCCTCTGCTGTGAAGTAGTGATGTGCGACATGCACCTATTGTCTTGAAATGGGTCACATTTAACCTTCTACTGCATTGTGCTAAATCAGGGTCACACAGAGTGTTTCTTGGTAGTCTTAAACAAATCTAATTTGAAACAAAATTATACACCTCACACACATGGTTATGGGCAAAAAAACAAACAGTTGAAACGTACGTATTCAATTATGAGTTTGCATCCCAATATTACACTTCATATACATCACAGAAGACTGAATTATAACAAAACTGTTTAACATAGAAAAACCAGATTTTTGGAGTTAAAACAATGAATAATGTTGATTAATTATGAAATTATGAAAAATATTAATAACATTCCACCCATGAGGCCACTAGGTCATTTGACTGCAGGGAAGGGCTACTACGTGTGAGAATATGGTTTCATGTGTGACATTTCAACTCAATATGGGAAAACAGCTATTTCAAAAGTTTTTTTTGTAAGTGTTACTCAAAAGATGCAGTATAAACAAGCTGAAACATGTTTCCTTCCAAGACTTTCCCCCCGCTTCCTGGCCTTCTTTGCAGCTTGACAAAAACCTGCTGCTCAACACAGCCAAAGGGCCCGAGCCCTGGAATCAGACACGACAGTGGTGTTTTTATGTCCCGGAATGCAGACGGACAGCTAGCTAGAGACTACGCCAAAAAATTAATTGGAGGGCTGTCTTTGTTTTTTTCCGGCACAGCAGCATCCTTTATGAGGTGGAAAATGCCTAACCAGCCATCCGAAAAGAGGAGCAGAGGCAGCCACCTGTTCAGCATCAGACAAAGCCAATATTTGTCATTCAACCAGCTCGGGATATTCCTCTGGCCAACTTATCCCTCTGAAACAGAGGCCGGGCATGGCCGATGGAGCTGTGCCTTCCAGACACACAAGGTGAGAAATCAGGGAGCTTGGATGATTCGGCAGGGATCCCTGAGTGGAATTTCGGAAAGGGCTCATTATTCCAGTGTGGATAGGATGGAGTAAGTGGCACTGAAAAACTGGGAGAGAACAGACAAGGTGAAATGTCCATCAAAACTGCCACGGAGCATTGAGCCACGCCACCGAGTGACAAATGGGGGAGCAGTGGTTAGAGCTAGATCACATGGCTTGACCAAGCAGCTTCCATCAATATCTAACCGTCTGCTCCTCTGCAGACCTGGGGAGAAAATAATTGTATTTTGTAGTTTATTTGAAAATACCAACTTTTCAAATACTCGAGGTAGTCAAATATATTTTATATAGAGTTTAAATTATTTTCTTTGATATTCTAATACAAATCTCAGAAAACCAAATAATATTTGAAGGTACTTAAATATATGCAAATTATTTAAAAACAAAAATATGTTTATTTGATGGCTGCCAATTATTTGATGAACAACCAAAAACTGCAACAGTTAGTTGAATTAGTCTAAATACAGTTCATTCGGAAAGTATTCAGACCCCTTGAATTTTCCACATTTTGTTATGTTACAGCCTTATTCTAAAATTGATTTAATTGTTATTTTCCCTCATCAATCTACACACAATACCCCATAATGACAAAGCAAAAACAGGTTTTTAGGAATGTTTGCTAATGTACAAAAAATAAATAACTAAAATATCACATTTACATAAGTATTCAGACCCTTTACTAAGTACTTTGTTGAAGCACCTTTGGCAGCAATTACAGCGTCGCGTCTTCTTGGGTATGATGCTACAAGCTTGGCACACCTGTATTTGTGGAGTTTCTCCCATTCTTCTCTGCAGATACTCTCAAGCTCTGTCAGGTCTCTCCAGAGATGTTTGATCGGGTTCAAGTACGGGCTCTGGCTGGGCCACTCAAGGACATTCAGAGGCTTGTCCCAAAGTCACTCCTGCATTGTCTTGGCTGTGTGCTTAGGGTCGTTGTCCTGTTGGAAGGTGAACCTTCGCCCCCAGTCTGAGGTCCTGAGCGCTCTGGAGCAGGTTTTCATCAAGGATCTCGCTTTACTTTGCTCCGTTCATCTTTTCCTCGATCCTGACTAGTCTCGCAGTCCCTGCCGCTGAAAAACATCCCCACAGCATGATGCTGCCCCCACCATGCTTCACTGTAGGAATGGTGCCAGGTTTCCTCCAGACATGACACACAGGCCAAAGAGTTCAATCTTGGTTGTAGAAACATCTCAAGTATGATCAATGGAAACAGGATGCACCTGAGCTCAATTCCGAGTCACATAGCAAAGGGTCTGTATTTTAATTTGTTAAACATTTGCACAAATTTCTAAAAACCTGTTTTCGCTTTGTCATTACGGGGTATTGTGTGTAGATTGATGAGAAAAACAATTAATTTAATCAATTTTAGAATAAGTCTGTAACGCAACAAAATGTGGAAAAAGGGAAGGACCTTGTAACAACAATTGTAACAAGGCACATCCATTAATTAACTACAGGTCGTTTCAATTTGTTTATTTCTATACTATGGCCTGCCTCAAAGGCTATAGTGAATCAAGTGTAATGTAAGAACAATGTAGTTACATAGGATGTACTTGTAATTATCATGTACTTACCCAGGAGCAAGCAACTTAATGTAAAGTGAAACCCAGTAGGGTATAACCTTTATAATTACTATGTAGTTACAATGTAACAACCTTTGCAGACAATAGGCTAACCGGGATAAATTAGGAGACAGGAGAACATAAGTACAACCCTTTTAGTTACATTGTACTTACAATGTAACTATCTTTAACAACCAACTCTGTAATTACAATGTTGTTTCAAGAGATATACATGTATTTACAATGTACTTACCGAGGAGAAAGCAATTGGTAGAGCATGGCGCTTGTAACGCCAGGGTAGTGGGTTCGATCCCCGGGACCACCCAAACGTAAAATTGTATGCACGCATGACTGTAAGTCGCTTTGGATAAAAGCGTCTGCTAAATGGCATATTATTATTATTATTATATTATTATTTTTAATGACTTTGTAGTTACAATGTAATAACCTTTGCAAACAGTAGGCTAACCAGGAAGAATAAGGACAGGAGGGAAAAAAAGGTATATTTGACTTTTATTTAATGGATTCATATTCAAACCATTCAACTGAAATTCCACATTCCAGACTCAAAGCAATAACTATTAGTAAAACATACTAACTAGTTAGTCAAACGTACTAACGCAGGGTGGTAGTTACCAAGCATTTCTCAATGTTTCACTAATGTAGCTAGCTAGCTAGCTAAGCGCTGGCACAATATCAACATGTTTTCCAACTCGGTCAATAAACGTGTTGTGTTCTGCTGCTCTAGCCAAGTTCACCACTAGAGAAATACAGGTAATCTATTCAATCTATTCTGAGACAGAACGGAAGTACAATTAGAACAGGATATCAGATGTCAAAATAAATACAAAAAAGCAGTCTGATGTTACAAGGCGCTACTGTGTTCTCAACCATTGATTAGGCTGGTGCTTACAGTACCATCAGGTTTATTACACAATCACCCTCATGGATTACTACAGTAAATGCCCCGAGATTGCATTTATCAGTAACGTAACTACCCAGACTGTCATTAAATTCTTAACTGATGTGTTCAGTCACAACAGAAACTGCTACGAAATCGTAAGAGAAAATGGTGCCCAATTCACATCAAAGGAATGGACTTCGTTCCTACATGACAGAGACATTACATACTCAAAGTGTTTGTGTACTACCCACAGCAAATGGTGCAGTGGAACGCTAGAGCCGCGTTCTAAAAGATTGTCTCCAAACGGCGATACGAGAGGGAAAGCCCTCGAAACCATATGTCCAAAATGTCCTCATGCACTACAGGATGACAGTTCATACCACTTCTGCCGTTGCGCCCTGTTTGCTTTTGAACAACAGAATGCTGTGCACAAAACTAACCATTCCCTCCGTCTCCGATGATGCTGCGCAACCAGGATGCGTGCCACACAAGAAAAAGGTAATTACTACATGGTCGCCAAACAATCAATCATCAAAGAGGGAGATCATGTGCACGTAAAACTCCCATTTCATGTAAAAAAGGGTGAACCAAAGTACAGTGCACCACACAAAGTTATCCAAACAAAAGGACCAAGCACCGCTTATCTCTCACTGTGTCCTGAACAGGCCACACTTTTAAATGGTGCTGCTCATCTCCAAATGCACTTGCTCTCGCAACAGATATTCAAACTGATGATGAGTCAGGCGAGAGTCAGAAGAAGCCTGGCTTGGCTAAAGGATTATATTCAGTTTGTTCCAAACTGCCTCTGGAAGCAACGTCAGCACAATAACTGTTAGTCGGGAGCTTCATGAAATTAGTTTCGATGGCCGAGCAGCCGCACACAAGCCTAAGATCACCATGCGCAATGCCAAGCGTCAGCTGGAGTGGTGTAAAGCTCGCCGTTATTGGACTCTGAAGTAGTGGAAACCCAGAGTGATAAATCACGCTTCACCATCTGGCAGTCCGATGGACGAATCTGTGTTTGGCGGATGCCAGGAGAATGCTACCTGCCCCAATGCATAGTGCCAACTGTAAAGTTAGGTGGAGGAGGAATAATGGTCTGGGGCTGTTTTTCATGGTTCGGGCTAGGCCCGTTTGTTCCAGTGAATGGAAATCTTAACGCTACAGCATACAATGACATTCTAGACGATTCTGTGCTTCCAACTTTGTGGAAACAGTTTGGGAAGGCCCATTCCTGTTTCAGCATGACAATGCCCCCGTGCACAAAGCGAGGTACATACAGAAATTGTTTGTTGAGATCGGTGTGGAAGAACTTGACTGGCCTGCACAGAGCCCTGGCCTCAACCCGATTGAACACCTTTGCGATGAATTGGAACGCCGACTGCAAGCCAGGCCTAATCGCCCAACATCAGTGCCCGACCTCACTAATGCTTTTTTGGCTGAATGGAAGTAAGTCCCAGCAGAAATTTTCCAACATCTAGTAGAAAGCCTTCAGAGAAGAGTGGAGGCTGTTATTGTAGCAAAGGGGGGACCAACTCCATATTAATGTCCATGATTTTGGAATGAAATGTTCTAAGAGCAGATGTCCACATACTTTTGTTAATGTGTATGTTGTGTTCCGCTGCACTGCCCAAGATCACCACTAGAGACATATAGGTATTCTATTCTACCTATTCTGAGACAGAACGGAAGTAAAATTAGAACAGGATATCAGATATGGAGAAGACTAGTATGCATGTGCTGATGATATATATTGTGATGGAGTGCTAATCTTGCCTAGTAAACTTACAATTAATTATAACCAATTGTGTCCTCAATTTACTGAGCCTACTACACAACAAAATGTAACAAAATCGTCATAAAACTTAAGAAACGTGTTAATGTAACAGGTGTAAAATATACTTTATCATAATGACCTGGCTAGATCATAAATTAACAATTGTACAGACAGAGGTTTGAGTTTACGAATTCCCGGTTTATTAACCAAACTCAACACAGGCTACTGTTTGGCCGTAGCCCACACCAAATAAATAAAGGATACCCGTATAAAACAACCATGACCACCTCTTGTTAATACCAGACATAAGAGAGAGAACAATGGCTAAGCATGGTCTACACAGCTCCCCCACGTCGTCCCCGAGGGAATAAACAAAGTCTCTGAAGTGACCCGGAGGTCTCCTTTGCCTGCCTGGCAGTGATGGTCGCAGAGTGTCCAGATGTGGAACAGGGGGCTCAGTCCGTGGCAGGGGGCTGCCCCTCTGGGGCCCAGGGGATGAAGGCAGGGACATGGGGGACAAGGATGAGGGAACAGGAAATACAGTCCATGGCTCCAGGGAACCACGCAGTGACACAGGGAGGGAGACTGAGTGAATTGGCTGTCTGGAGCCTTGTCTGCGGCGCCTGGGGGTGGGTGCTTGGGGAATGTCATTGCCAGAGAAGGGAATTGTGGGGGTCCCTGGGGTTTGGGGAGAAGAAGCCCCTCTGTATGGGGCTAACCTGTCCCGGTGCAGTGCCACCTTTCTCACCCTGGGAGAAAGCTGCACCCGGTACACAACCTCCCCTACCCTCTCCAGGATGCTGCAGGGCCCCACCCAGTGGCTGTCCAACTTGGGGCATCTGCCTTTCTTTCTCAGGGGGTTGTAGACCCAGACCAGCTCCCCAGCCACAAAGTGCCTTCCCCGGGTGTGCACGTCATAGTTCCTCTTCTACCTCACACCTGCATTCACCAGCTGCTCTCTGGCGAAGGTGTGGGCTGTCTCCAGGCAGTCCTGGAATCTCCGGGCATACTCCGGCCCCATGGGAACAGGAGGGCTATCAAGGGGCCGACCAAAAGCCATCTCTGCAGGGGTGCGGATCTCTCTCCCCAGCATGAGGAGGGCAGGTGTGCAGGAGGTGGAGTCTAAGACAGCAGAGCGGCATGCCATGAGGACAATGGGCAGGTGCATGTCCCAATCATGCTGGTGTTGGCAGAGACGATGGCCAGCTGCTGTCCAAGCGTTTTGTTGAAGCTTTGAGGATGGAGAGTAGTAATGCGGGTCTTGTGCATACCCAGCCTCTCACACATGGTGGCGAACACACAGGACTCAAAGTTTCTGCCCTGGTCGCTGTGGATGGACTCCGCAGCTCCAAACCTGCTGAACATCCCCGCTGTCAGGGCATCGACGATGGTCTCCGCCTCCTGGTCAGGCAGAGCATAGGCCTTGTGCCATTTTGTTAAATAGTCCATGGCCGTGAGCACCCAGCGGTTTCCACTGTCTGTGGTGGGGAACGGCCCAACTATATCCACTTCCACCGTCTCCATGGGAGCCCCAACTGCAGTTGTCACAGCGGTGGCAAAAGTCCTCCACATCACTCTTGTGGTGCCCCCAGTAAAAGCCCTGACAGAGGCGGCGGAGGGTTTTTGTGACCCCAAAGTGTCCAGTCCCCAGTCCCCCATGAGTGCTCTGGAGCACAGCCTCCCACAGTGCTTTTGGGACCACCACCTGCCACCTCTCCTCTCCCGTAGCTGGCTCCTTCCATGCCCGCTGTAGCACGCCATCAGCCAGCCGCAGTCTCTCAAACTTTGACCACAAATCTTTGGTCACGAGTGAGAGCATTGCCACCTCTTCAGCTGTGCCTCTACCCACTGTAGCACTGGCTGTAGGTCTGTGTCTCGTCCCTGCTGCTGCCCCCATTCAGCCACGTCGACAGTCTGCAGCTCACAGCAGACAGGCCCGCTCGCCCGACACACTGAGGCACAGACCCCCTCCTCCGCATACAGCTCTCGCTCACGACCCTCTCTCCGCTCACAGTGGCGGCACCCGTCTGCAGTAGAAGGCCGACGGGACATGGCGTCTGCGTTGGAGTGGTGTGCCCCTGCCCTGTATACCACTGTGAAGTCGTAAGGCTGAAGCTCCTCCAACCAGCATGCAACCTGCCCCTCTGGCTCTTTGAAAGACATGAGCCACTGGAGAGTAGAGTGGTCAGTCCTTACAGTAATGGGCAGGCCACCCAGGTAGTACTTGAAGTGTTTGATGAAAGCCACAACAGCGAGGAGCTCCCGCCAGGTGACACAGTAGCGGCGCTCATGTTTGTTGAATGTTCTGCTGAAGTACGCCACCCCTCTCTCCCCCTCTGTCTCCACCTGGGTCAGCACCCCACCCATGCCCACATTGCTCGCATCTGTGTCCAGGATAAAGGGCAAGTTGAGGTCAGGGGGGGCGAGCATGCGGGCCTCGATCAGTGCACGTTTGAGGGTGTTGAAGGCCTCCTTGCACTCCACTGTCCAAGTGAAGGTCTTGTCCTTTGGCAGCCGGTGGTTCAGGGGAGCAGCGACGCTTGAGAAGCCCCGTACAAACCTCCTGTAGTACGAGGCCAGGCCCAGGAAGCTCTTCAGCTGATGAAGGTCGGTGGGGGTAGGCCAGTCTCACAAACCCCACTTTGTCTTCCATGGTGCTGATACACTCCTCCCCCACTTGGTGGCCCAAGAAGGACACCTCTCTCCTCATGAAGTGGCACCTCTTGGAGTGGAGCTTTAGGCCTGCGGCAGTCACTCTCTCCAGCACACGCCGTGACTGGAAGGAGCTGACATGGGCCAGGATGTCGTCAAGGTATACCAGACACTCCTGTCAAGGGATGCCATCCAGCACCCTGTCCATCAAACGCTCGAATGTAGCTGGAGCGTTGCACAGGCCGAAGCACATGACCTTGAACTGCCAGTGTCCTCTGTTAGTGGAGAACGCAGTTTTGGCTCTGGCCTCTGGGGAGAGGGGCACCTGCCAGTGGCCAATGTGGAGGTCTAGTGAGCAGAACCATGTCCAGCGACTCATCGATGCATGGTATGGGGTATGAGTCCTTCCTGGTTACCTCATTCAGCCGCCTGTAGTCCGCACATAACCTCAGCTTGCCCCCCTTCTTAGGAACACTGACTACTGGTGCCGCCCAGGGGCTGTCTGAGGGCTATATGAAGTTTGCCCGCTGCATCTCCAACACAGCCTTGTCTGCCGCCTCCTGGCGTGCCAGCGGGATACAGCGGGGACGCATCTTGATGGGCCGAGCATCACCTGTGTCCATCTCCTGCTGCACCAAATGAGTCTGACCCACCTCTTCCTCACTCAGCGCAAAGCTGTCTCTGAATTCAAACAGTAACTGCCACAACTGTTCCTGCTGCTCGGGGTCAAGACCAACACAGTTCCTCTCCCATATCTCCCTCACTGCAGACAGTGTCCTCTCCTCTCCCATTAGGGGCAGCTGGGCTGGGGGGGCGTGGCCTGGGCTCACGAAGGGATGTGTCATGGAGGTAGCTGGGGGAATGTAACACACAGCCATGGTGACAGAGGGGCTGGGGAAAAGTCACACACAGATGTGGGCGAGGGGGGGCAGCCATGAGTTTCTGTTGCTTTAACTGTTGGAGTAAGGGGGTTGCTGGGTTGTGTGAATGTGACATTAGGGGGGGCCATGGTGACTGCCAGCCCTCCCTGGAAGCTCAGTGTGCCCCCATTTAGGTCTAACTGGCAGCCTGTGCTCCTAAGAAAGTCCAACCCCAGGATACAAGGGTCCTGCACAGCCGCCACACACACAGGATGACGCACAGTCCTGCACCCTACTGTCAGAGTCATTATTGCCTTCCCTTTCATGGGTGCCAACTCACCTGTGACTGTGCGGAGCTGCACAGTTGTGAGCTCAAACTGAGTCCAACCTGGTACAATATCTGGCCACACCAGGGTTACTGTGGACCCAGTGTCCACCAGGGCAGAGCAGGGCACCCCCTCCACAGTGACAGGGACTTCACAAATGTCCCCAACACAGGTCCGGCCCACCACAACAACATGCTCCATCTGCTTGCACTCGGGGGGCGTGGAGCCCTGCTCCCCGTCCGTGCCGGTGGGCTCCTGTCGAGAGAGGCTCTCAATGTCATTAGCTAGCACCCGTAGTGGCTCTCCAGGCTGCCTGCGTCATTTACTCAGTTCAGAGCGCAGCAGCCCGGACTGTACACACTGTCCAAAGCGCCTCCTCAGTGCTCCAACTAAAGCCCCATAATCACGTCTGTCCTCGGGGCTAATCAATATCAAACAGGACAGAGCATCAACCGTGAGGCACAAAGCCAACTGCAGTGCCCTATCATTATTCTACCACCCCCAAGAATGAGCTAACAGTTCAAACTGAGCATGAAAAGCTTCCCAATCCCCTTCCCAAGTACTTTGGGGTCTTAACAGACGCGGACGCAATCGGGGACTGGGCGCCGTCATGTTTGTTTACATCCTGAGCCCCAGCCTCCTCGTCACGCAGCGTCGACGTCAGCCCTTCAGTCCGCCCCCCAGAATCTGCGTGAAGCACAGTCGGTGAAGCACTCATGCCCGCTTCAGCCGCCATCATTCTAGCGGTCACCCTCAAGCGGCCTCTGTGCTCCGATGCCCTGGCGATCTCTTCAGGCCGGATCCTCCGACGTCCATTCACACGCACCTCTTTGGCCATAATCGTCCCCTACCTCCACCTTCACTTTCGGATTCCCTCAAAGCATTTTCAACCCCCGTCCTCCACGTAACGTTAGCTAGCCATGGTAGTCAGCTAGCTAGCTTGCTAACTTTGATCCATGTTTTTACTTCTGACACCAATTTAATGACCTGGCTAGATCATAAATGAACAATTGTCCAGACAGACGTTTGAGTTTACGAATTCCCGGTTTATTAACCAAACTCAACACAGGCTACTGTTTGGCCATAGCCCACGCCAAATAAATCAAGGATACCTGTATAAAACAACCGTGACCACCTTTTGTTAAGACCAGATGTAAGAGAGAGAATAATGGCTAAGCATGGTCTTAAACTTGTGATGCTCCACCCCCTGCCAAACCCCCCAGCCCGCCGCTCCACCAACCACCAGGATGCCCCGCACCAGAACATTACAGGCATTCCCGTGGTTGGCAGATAGCAGGTTGACTGGCATGTCGGACCCCGCGAACACTGGATACTGGTAAGTACATCACAACCAATGAACAGCATAACATGTAACACACAGCTGTCTGTGCGGGTCGCTACACACGGAAATCCCTCATATTTCTTTTCATTTATTACTTTAAGGTTATTTTGATATGTATTACACTACTTTCAAGATAACTATTTTATTGTATTTCTTTCTAAATTGTGTTGTTGTTGTGATGTCATCAACGGGAGCCATGCTTTTACACCTCAGTTTGCTCCAAGCAGGATGAGGAGAGCTAGCGTATAATCCCGTATTATCGGCATATTCAACAGCGTTTAAGAAATATATTACCTTCAACAGTGTTATCTTGTGATCAAGCCTTCAATGTTTTGTTATTATTGGTGTCGTAAAAATGTTAGCTAACGGGTTAGCAATTAGTAAGTTTGACATTTCATTAGAAATACTACTATTATCAGTTGTTTAGCAAAAAAAATGCGTCCCGTATTATCGGCCACCTTACAATTGTGTTCAATTACAAGATATATCCGTTTAATTTTGTTGAAAAAAGAGACACCAACCACGTACCCGAAGTGTTTACTAGATAGTTGACTAGTTGGCTAGCCTTCCGGTAAAAAATAATGACTTGCCTGTCAACTTTTCATTGCGTAGCCCGGTGTGCCCTCCTGTGGACTCTTAAAAAATTGTTCTTCACCAACATATTTAGTGTTGTAACCAAATAAAATATGAGTATTAATAATTTACATCAAATACACTTTAATTTCAGTTATGTGCATTAACATAAACAATGAAAACACTGTTGGAGTTTGTGTTGCAGAGGTGCACTTGGAAAGTAAAGGAAGAAATACACAAGATGGGTTCAATAAATATATATATATTATATTTTAGACATTTATTTTTTTGTACAAATAAATAATTTCATATGAACACGAACAAAACAAACATTTAAATATCGACCTCCATCCCTTGTATTATAAAATAATAATACAAATTGAAGAAGTTTTGTAGAAGTTCTTCAACAACAATAGTAATTGATACAAATGAGAGAGAGAGAAAAACAGATTATGAAGTACCTGAGAGTGGTGCCATGGGTGGCGTGACAGATGTGACCGGTGTAGCTTTTCTCTTCCTTTTCTGTGCTGCAGTTTGAGAAAAAGTAGTGTTAGACAGAGCATGTTGCAAGAAAACCGTTTTCAACTTTTTTACATCAATACCTCTGGAGGAAGCTGCAGAGGTTTTGGAGGAGGTGGAGATGACTTGAGGGCTGGTGCTATGTACTGTAGATATATAAAAAGAGATATACAGTGGGGGAAAAAAGTATTTAGTCAGCCACCAATTGTGCAAGTTCTCCCACTTAAAAAGATGAAAGAGGCCTGTAATTTTCATCATATGTACACGTCAACTATGACAGACAAAATGAGAAAAAAAAATCCAGAAAATTATAGTAGGATTTTTAATGAATTTATTTGCAAATTATGGTGGAAAATAAGTATTTGGTCAATAACAAAAGTTTCTCAATACTTTGTTATATACCCTTTGTTGGCAATGACACAGGTCAAACGTTTTCTGTAAGTCTTCACAAGGTTTTCACACACTGTTGCTGGTATTTTGGCCCATTCCTCCATGCAGATCTCCTCTAGAGCAGTGATGTTTTGGGGCTGTCGCTGGGCAACACAGACTTTCAACTCCCTCCAAAGATTTTCTATGGGGTTGAGATCTGGAGACTGGCTAGGCCACTCCAGGACCTTGAAATGCTTCTTACGAAGCCGTTGCTTCGTAAGTGTGTTTGGGATCATTGTCATGCTGAAAGACCCAGCCACGTTTCATCTTCAATGCCCTTGCTGATGGAAGGAGGTTTTCACTCAAAATCTCACGATACATGGCCCCATTCATTCTTTCCTTTACACGGATCAGTCGTCCTGGTCCATTTGCAGAAAAACAGCCCCAAAGCATGATGTTTCCACCCCCATGCTTCACAGTAGGTATGGTGTTCTTTGGATGCAACTCAGCATTCTTTGTCCTCCAAACACGACGAGTTGAGTTTTTACCAAAAAGTTCTATTTTGGTTTCATCTGACCATATGACATTCTCCCAATCCTCTTCTGGATCATCCAAATGCACTCTAGCAAACTTCAGACGGACCTGGACATGTACTGGCTTAAGCAGGGGGACACGTCTGGCACTGCAGGATTTGAGTCCCTGGCGGCGTAGTGTGTTACTGATGGTAGGCTTTGTTACTTTGGTCCCAGCTCTCTGCAGGTCATTCACTAGGTCCCCCTGTGTGGTTCTGGGATTTTTGCTCACCGTTCTTGTGATCATTTTGACCCCACGGGGTGAGATCTTGCGTGGAGCCCCAGATCGAGGGAGATTATCAGTGGTCTTGTATGTCTTCCATTTCCTAATAATTGCTCCCACAGTTGATTTCTTCAAACCAAGCTGCTTACCTATTGCAGATTCAGTCTTCCCAGCCTTGTGCAGGTCTACAATTTTGTTTCTGGAGTCCTTTGACAGCTCTTTGGTCTTGGCCATAGTGGAGTTTGGAGTGTGACTGTTTGAGGTTGTGGACAGGTATCTTTTATACTGATAACATGTTCAAACAGGTGCCATTAATACGGGTAACGAGTGGAGGACAGAGGAGACTCTTAAAGAAGAAGTTACAGGTCTGTGAGAGCCAGAAATCTTGCTTGTTTGTAGGTGACCAAATACGTATTTTCCACCATAATTTGCAAATAAATTAATAAAAAATCCTACAATGTGATTTTCTGGATTTTTTTTCTCAATTTCTGTCATAGTTGACGTGTACCTATGGTGAAAATTACAGGCCTCTCTCATCTTTTTAAGTGGGAGAACTTGCACAATTGGTGGCTGACTAATTACTTTTTTTCCCCACTGTATATATTTTTTACATTGTTGTTTTATAAAACAGATAACAAACAGTCATTTTTTGGTAATTTAACGTGTTTACCTGTGGAGGTGGTGGTATTCAAATTGCAGGGGGCAGGGACACCAGACGAGGCTGCTATGGTGGTGTGACCAGGGGAGACGGAGTAGGCAGTTGGTCCAGAGGAAGCCGTGTTGGTGGTGACAGACATGGGGGGTGGTGTGCATTGGGGTGGTGGTGGACAAAACCGCTGACGATGGCTTGGAGGAGCTGGTGTTTGTAATGGTGGGGTTGAGGGGCCGACGATGGTGTGGCCGGGAGAGTAGGCACGTGGCCTTCTTCTGCTGAAACCACTTCCTGAACAGGTCCCTGTCAATGTAGCCACTGTTTGACCGTCCATACAAGGCTTGGGGGGGGGGGCCTCCCAGTGCAGTTATAGATTTGTCTGGGTTTCTCCCTCAACCCATTCTCTTCCAAGTGTTTCTCATAAGAAGTGAAGAAGGTGTCCATCGTCGGACGTGTGGCACACTCAGCTCTCCCCCTGTCCAGGGTGTCCGGCCTCCTCACGCTCAGGTTCTTGTGCCTCCTACTGAACATTTCCCAGCACCTCTTCCCCAGTGGTGGGATTGTTTCCCCTGGGTTCCAAAACCTACAATAGAATAGATTATATAATTGTCCATCCAGGATGAAAATGTTTGTTTTGGCATCACCATACACATCCACATTTACATCACACACATTGAGAACAGTCAGTCCACCAATCTACATACATAAACACATAGAACACCAAATACCTGCGTATTTTGTCGGCGTATTTCATCAGCCTCTGTCTGGAGAAGGGGAACCCATGGCTGGCGCAGTAGATACAGTACTGCACCAGAGAATTTTCAAGCAATGTGGGTGGTCCACTGCGACAAACATGGGTCACCCGGCCACTCAGCCTGTCCATCAGGGTCTGCCAAGGTACACCATGCACCTTGGTAGATAAGAAAATAAAACTGTTACTAGCAGATAAAATTCACATAGACATGGTAATCTCCTAAAAACAAAAGATGCCTAACCTTGGCAGCCTGGCGGCTAGCCATCCCTGCCCCGCAGTCCTCCATGGCATGGAACATGTCCACCTCACTCCACTGCTTCCTCTTGACTTTCTCCATGCTGTGGTGTTAATACATGTAGCTAAATAACTTGGCATACTATACACATTTTAGAAAGATAACTCAATCTGAATATGTATAAACATTTACATTTCAAAGCTAAGGCATTGAAAGGTGATGGAAGTTTTCACAACAACTGAAAGTGTACCCACGTTTTTTGTTTGATGTTATCTGTAATGAAAATTAGTGTCCCAATTAGTGTAATATTGATGAATACATTGTACCATTTCACTAAATACTGCCTCTATGTAGCTGTTGTAAGATGAAACATAGCCAACAGTGATAGGTGTCAAAAAGTTCATGGTTCAAAGTTCCAAATACATTTTTGCAGATTGTGCAAAACACCTCCGTCAGAGGACTCCAATTTTGATACGGTAAACCTTGACAAAATGCAGCTGTTTTCGTGATACAGTGGGGGAAAAAAGTATTTAGTCAGCCACCAATTGTGCAAGTTCTCCCACTTAAAAAGATGACAGAGGCCTGTAATTTTCATCATAGGTACACGTCAACTATGACAGACAAAATGAGAAAAAGAAATCCAGAAAAACACATTGTAGGATGTTTTATGAATTTATTTGCAAATTATGGTGGAAAATAAGCATTTGGTCAATAACAAAAGTTTCTCAATACTTTGTTATATACCCTTTGTTGGCAATGACACATGTCAAACGTTTTCTGTAAGTCTTCACAAGGTTTTCACACACTGTTGCTGGTATTTTGGCCCATTCCTCCATGCAGATCTCCTCTAGAGCAGTGATGTTTTGGGGCTGTCGCTGGGCAACACGGACTTTCAACTCCCTCCAAAGATTTTCTATGGGGTTGAGATCTGGAGACTGGCTAGGCCACTCCAGGACCTTGAAATGCTTCTTACGAAGCCACTCCTTCGTTGCCCGGGCGGTGTGTTTGGGATCATTGTCATGCTGAAAGACCCAGCCACGTTTCATCTTCAATGCCCTTGCTGATGGAAGGAGGTTTTCACTCAAAATCACACGATAGATGGCCCCATTCATTCTTTCCTTTACACGGATCAGTCGTCCTGGTCCCTTTGCAGAAAAACAGCCCCAAAGCATGATGTTTCCACCCCCATGCTTCACAGTAGGTATGGTGTTCTTTGGATGCAACTCAGCATTCTTTGTCCTCCAAACACGACGAGTTGAGTTTTTACCAAAAAGTTATATTTTGGTTTCATCTGACCATATGACATTCTCCCAATCCTCTTCTAGATCATCCAAATGCACTCTAGCAAACTTCAGACAGGCCTGGACATGTACTGGCTTAAGCAGGGGGACACATCTGGCACTGCAGGATTTGAGTCCCTGGCGGTGTAGTGTGTTACTGATGGTAGGCTTTGTTACTTTGGTCCCAGCTCTCTGCAGGTCATCCACTAGGTCCCCCCGTGTGGTTCTGGGATTTTGCTCACCGTTCTTGTGATCATTTTGACCCCACGGGGTGAGATCTTGCGTGGAGCCCCAGATCGAGGGAGATTATCAGTGGTCTTGTATGTCTTCCATTTCCTAATAATTGCTCCCACAGTTGATTTCTTCAAACTAAGCTGCTTACCTATTGCAGATTCAGTCTTCCCAGCCTGGTGCAGGTCTACAATTTTGTTTCTGGTGTCCTTTGACAGCTCTTAGGTCTTGGCCATAGTGGAGTTTGGAGTGTTTTTGTTTGAGGTTGTGGACAGGTGTCTTTTATACTGATAACAAGTTCAAACAGGTGCCATTAATACAGGTAACAAGTGGAGGACATAGGAGCCTCTTAAAGAAGAAGTTACAGGTCTGTGAGAGCCAGAAATCTCGCTTGTTTGTAGGTGACCAAATACTTATTTTCCACCAAATTTGCAAATTAATTCATAAAAAATCCTACAATGTGATTTTCTGGAAAGAAAATTCTCAATTTGTCTGTCATAGTTGACGTGTACCTATGATGAAAATTACAGGCCTCTCTCATCTTTTTAAGTGGGAGAACTTGCACAATTGGTGGCTGACTAAATACTTTTTCCCCCACTGTATGTATTATCTAACGCTTACAATTTCTTTCCTTTTTGCTTACTTAGCAGTTCTATCAACATTTAGCAACTAAGCTAGCAACATTAGAGAATCCGTTAGCTATATTTCAGAGGTAAAAAGTTGAATATTAAATGATGTGTGGTCTGTCGCGCAGTCGAATTTTACAATATGCAGAGTGTCCCACAAAATGTGTACATATATAACTTTTTTGAAAACGCAAAGAACCTAACTTAACTTACATAAATTGCACTGAAAATCGGTGGTCAGCTAACTAGAAGGGTGTCGTTAGTCGCAAAACTCACCGTTATTTTCCAGTCCATTTAAATGTTGAGCTCAAGGTGATTTAGTCCTCCAACCGCTGGAGAGTGTCCGAGGTTAGGGGGTGTCCGATGTTTGGGGAAAATTAGCTATGTGTTTATGTACGCTCTGGTCTTTTGAACGCACATTTTCATAAATCCACAAAAAAGACAAGCAAAAATTATATCGTCATTGATATAGTGTTGTTGCACTATTGTTGATAGGAATATATATTAGCTTGAATGGGGAACATTTTCGAGTTCAACTTTGATTGCAACTTTGCAAGGCTAGCCCCATTAGCTTTGGGTGCGGGAGAGGGTCTCTTTCAGGTACAGACAGCGTGAGTTTTCTGACGATTTTCTCACGGGCATTCTGCGCTGTCTTTTGTCTTTTATCAGGCAAATATACTTGTGTATGAGCGTCCAGACGGCAGCATTAACGTGTGCCTTGCAATGGTATCCATTCCATGCAGGTACGTTGTGAAATGTGACGTTTTTATATTTCATGTTTAATGTGCTAGTTAGCTGTCGTTCATTGTGTTACCTATCCGGTCATGTCAGGAACGGCTACTTCATAATGGCACTAGTATTCCACAAATGTGCATTCTATCTGACACAAACTGGATCATGACAATTAACATCAGCTAATATATTTGATTAGCGAATCATGAAAATTAATTATAGAGCTCTGATTGCTATTAAGTCAGCCATGTTATAACTTGTGAATAGATTAGCTAGTTATGCCTATGCAACAATTATTGTTTTGTACAGTATGTTATAGGCTACGTCATGCATGATATAATTGAATGTGTATATGAAAACAAAACTCGCAATACAACTAGACTACTAAGGAAGGTTTTGTGAACATGTAGGGCCAACATTTTTTTTCAATTCATTTCAAGACAAATGTGGACAGCACACATACAGTGAGGGAAGAAAGTATTTGATCCCCTGCTGATTTTGTACGTTTGCCCACTGACAAAGAAATGATCAGTCTATAATTTTTATGGTAGTTTTATTTGAACAGTGAGAGACAGAATAACAACAACAAAATCCAGAAAAACGCATGTCAAAAATGTTATAAATTGATTTGCATTTTAATGAGGGAAATAAGTATTTGACCCCTCTGCAAAACATGACTTACTACTTGGTGGCAAAACCCTTGTTGGCAATCACAGAGGTCATATGTTTCTTGTAGTTGGCCACCAGGTTTGCACACATCTCAGGAGGGATTCTGTCCCACTCCTCTTTGCAGATCTTCTCCAAGTCATTAAGGTTTCGAGGCTGACGTTTGGAAACTCAAACCTTCAGCTCCCTCCACAGATGTTCTATGGGATTAAGGTCTGGAGGCTGGCTAGGCCACTCCAGGACCTTAATGTGCTTCTTCTTGAGCCACTCCTTTGTTGCCTTGGCCGTGTGTTTTGGGTCATTGTCATGCTGGAATACCCATCCACGACCCATTTTCAATGCCCTGGCTGAGGGAAGGAGGTTCTCACCCAAGATTTTATGGTACATGGCCCGTCCATCGTCCCTTTGATGCAGTGAAGTTGTCCTGTCCCCTTAGCAGAATAACACCCCCAAAGCATAATGTTTCCACCTCCATGTTTGACGGTGGGGATGGTGTTCTTGGGGTCATAGGCAGCATTCCTCTTCCTCCAAACACGGCGAGTTGAGTTGATGCCAAAGAGCTCCAATTTGGTCTCATCTGACCACAACATTTTCACCCAGTTCTCCTCTGAATCATTCAGATGTTCATTGGCAAACTTCAGACGGCCCTGTATATGTGCTTTCTTGAGCAGGGGGACCTTGTGGGCGCTGCAGGATTTTAGTTCTTCACGGCGTAGTGTGTTACCAATTGTTTTCTTGGTGACTATGGTCCCAGCTGCCTTGAGATCATTGACAAGATCCTCCCGTGTAGTTCTGGGCTGATTCCTCACTATTCTCATGATCATTGCAACTCCACGAGGTGAGACCTTGCATGGAGCCCCAGGCCAATGGAGATTGACAGTTACTTTTTTCCCTTACTGTACCTCTAAGTTTTAGACACCTACTTCCAAACAAAGATTCATCCCCTTGCATAAAAGGATGACAGCCAGGTCATCAAACCCTGGGACCTTGGGAAATGTGGAGCTACTATATGTTATTGCTTTGACGCACATTACAGAAATATCTTGATTTAAGGTTTCTTGTAAGGCAGACTGACAGCTTAATTTTGGCATCCCTCTTGTTTCCCACCTCAGCTGGCTACACCAACCTGGAGGTGGCAGAGTATCTCCTGGACCGCAGGGCTGACAATGCACAGGACAAAGGAGGCCTCATCCCCCTGCACAACACTGCCTCATACGGGGTGAGACACCACAAAGATTACATTTTTACATGCTGTACGGTTTTCCATAAGGTTTTATAACACAGACAATGCAAACAAATTACCTACGCTGTGACCTTGTGGCCTAAGATACTGTATGTAACAGCGTGGATGTCAATAGGCTTTACAAGACATTGTATGCATTGTTTAGTTTACAAAACCTTACAGAAAACCGTACAGCACATATTGAAAAAACACCCACACTGTTATGAAGGTGACCTTGTGGAAAGCCTAGACAGCTTGGATGTCATCAGTCTTTGGGCAAGTCATGATGAGGTTAAATCATGTCCTCTCTACTCTCCTCTGTCACAGCTACTCTCCTCTGTCTCTCCTCTACTGCACATGGACATTGCGGCCCTCCTGATGAAGTTCCACACGTGTGTGAATGCCGCCGACAAGTGGGCGTTCACCCCTTTCCACTACTGCTGGCCCACGGAGCAGACCCTAACATGAAGAACCAGGAAGGACAGACCACACTTGACCTGGCCACGGTATGCATCCTTCCTCTGCTAGTGTTAACAGTAGATAGCATGAAGATGTCAACTGAATTACCATCAGTATTCTCTGATGATTCTCAACATAAACAAGAGAGCTCATGTATTTTGCTCAAAATGGTGAGCATGGTGAATGTATGCATGTATGTGTTAGGCCTACTGCTGCTAGGTAGCTCTCTCTCTGCTCTCCCCCTCCCCTCTGTCTGTCCTTGATTGCAGGAGTGAAGTCTGGTGTGCGGGAGTCAGGGTTCCAGCTGCAGCTCATTCACCATAATCACCTCAGCCTTTAAGACCCGGTCAAACTTTCCACTCATCGTCAGATCATAGTCAAGACAACCATGTTAGTCTCGCTGCCGACTCAACCTGTCTGTTTTCGCTCTTGTGTTTTTTGGACTGTTTATTTACTTTTTCTCCTGTGCCACAGATATTTGGAACCTGACTCCTGCCTCCGCTTCACTCCTGCCACCACCATCCTGCTCTCCACTATCGGGCCTCTCCTTTGGACTCACCACGGACACTAGGACATTACGGTACCACACCTGCCCTGACCTGGATCTGTACCCTCCCTGTAACCTGGACTTGCTCTTCCCCATTTATTGGAAACCTGGACTATTGAACATTATAATAAACCTGTTAAAACTTCTCTGGCTTGGTGTACTTGTCTGCATTTGGGTTCTATCCAGTTAAATCATAACAGTATGATCTGACCAACATGAACCCAGCAGACAGTAGCTCGGATACCACCCCAGAGTGCACTCAAATTTGGACTGCCATAGCCAATCAGGGCATTCTACTTGGCCAACATGATACCCTGTTTAAGACGATTGCTGAGGACAGTCAGGTGCTGCTTAATCAGGTTCAATTACTCACCAATCAAGTGTCTGCTCTTACTACCCCTTCAGCCCAGATCAGAGAGCCTTTTGTTCCTGCTCCAGAGCGCTATGACGGGAACATGGGAACCTGTGGCGATTTTTTGACTCAATGCTCGTTAGTGTTTGAACAACAGCCCCTCACCTACGCCTCAGAAAGAGCCCGTATTGCCTACCTTATCAACTCTACTAGCGGTTCCGCTCGTGCCTGGGGGATCCGCGGTCTGGGAGAGTCAGTCGGACATTTGCAACGCTTACGTGGCCTTCACCACGGAGATGAGGAAGGTTTTGACCACCCCGCACGAGGCAAGGAGGCTGCGAAACGGTTGTTTTCTCTTCGGCAGGGGGCTCGTAGTGTGGCGGAGATGGCAGTGGAGTTTCGGACTTTAGCAGCAGTGAGTGGTTGGAATGACGAGGCATTACAAGGAGTGTTCATCAATGCTTTGTCTGAGACTTTAAAAGATGAATTGGTGTCATATGATGAATCGCCTACGCTGGATAATCTTATTTCACTCACTATCAGGTTGGATAATCGGATTCGGGAGCGCCGCCGGGAGAGGAGTGTTAGTTCCAAGCAACCTGTCTGTCATCAACAAACTCCTCCCTGCATCGTCCCCTACGGAGAGAGCCGTGTCTTCCCGAGTCGATACGAGGAGCACTGAACCCGAAGCCATGGAGGTGGGTCGTGCACGGTTGTCCTCAGAGGAGCGTGCACGTCGTATTCAGGCTCGGGTCTGCCTGTATTGTGGAGAGGCTGGTCATTTCGTTCCTTCCTGCCCAGTTCGTCCGGGGAAAAGGGCCGGCTCATCATTTATGGGAGAAGTTTTGGTGAGCCGAGCAGCGGATTCTTCCTCTTCTCCCCGCATTCTGCTCCAGGCATCCCTCCAGTGGCAGTCCCAGAATTTCTCTGTTAGTGCGCTGATTGACTCTGGTGCCGACGAAAGCTTTTTGGATAGAGAGTGGGCTCAACAAATGGATTTGGAGACTGTTCCTATGGACTGTCCGCTGCAGGCTAAGGGTCTAAATGGACAATTGTTGACCCGCATTACCCATCAGACTGTTCCTGTTTGTCTTAGAGTGTCGGGAAATCATCAGGAGAACATTCAATTCCATATTATCGACTGCCCACAGACTCCCCTGGTCCTTGGTATCCCCTGGCTCATAAAACACAATCCACACATTGATTGGGTGACAGGTAGCATTGTTTCATGGAGCACATTTTGTCATGTGAATTGTTTGTGTTCTGCTCAGACTCCTGCCAGTACTGTGCCTCGACCTCCACTGGAGTCCATGGATCTTTCTGCTGTTCCTGACGTGTATCATGACCTGGCATCCGTTTTCTGCAAACACAGAGCTACTTCTCTTCCTCCTCACCGGCCTTACGACTGCGCCATTGACCTCCAGCCAGGAGCCCCGCTCCCCAGCAGTCGCCTGTACAATCTCTCCCGGCCGGAGACGGAGGCTATGGAGAACTACATTCGGGACTCCTTGGCGGCAGGTATTATGCGTCCTTCCTCGTCACCTGTAGGAGCGGGATTCTTTTTGTTGCTAAGAAGGATAAGACCCTCAGACCCTGTATTGATTACCGTGGACTTAACAACATCACCATTAAGAACAAGTATTCTCTGCCTTTGATTAATTCTGCTTTTCCCCTCCTTCATGGTGCTACCATCTTTACGAAACTGGATCTACGAAATGCG
Organism: Coregonus clupeaformis; assembly: GCF_020615455.1. Classification (NCBI taxonomy): domain Eukaryota; kingdom Metazoa; phylum Chordata; class Actinopteri; order Salmoniformes; family Salmonidae; genus Coregonus; species Coregonus clupeaformis. The sequence continues at coordinate 8,351,538 of NC_059230.1, forward strand.
TATCACCTGGTGCGCATTCGTAAGGGTGATGAATGGAAGACTGCCTTCAACACACCCTTGGGACATTTTGAGTATCGGGTTATGCCTTTTGGGTTGTCTAATGCCCCTGCTGTTTTTCAGGCACTAGTCAATGATGTCCTTCGGGACATGTTGAATCGGTTTGTTTTTGTCTATCTGGATGATATCTTGATTTTCTCAGAGTCCTCCCAGGAACATGAACTGCATGTGCGCCAGGTGTTGCAAAGGTTGTTGGAGAACAAACTGTTTGTGAAGATGGAGAAATGTGAATTTCATGTGTCTGAGACCTCTTTTTTGGGTTACATCATAGCTCAGGGGGAGCTGCGGATGGACCCAGCTAAGATCTCTGCTGTCACGGACTGGCCAGCTCCCTCTACCCGCAAACAACTTCAACGATTCCTGGGGTTTGCGAACTTCTATAGGAGGTTCATCAAGGACTACAGCCGCATTGCGGCGCCACTCACCGCTCTCACCTCCATCTCACGACCGTTCGCTTGGAATGAAGGGGCCGAATCAGCGTTCGAAGAACTGAAACATCGCCGCCTCGGCTCCCATTCTGATGCAGCCGGACCCCGACCGCCAGTTTGTCGTGGAGGTGGATGCATCCGACACTGGGGTAGGTGCAGTGTTGTCACAACGTTCTCCTGAAGATAACAAACTGCATCCCTGTGCTTTTCTCTCAAGGAAACTTTCTCAGGCAGAGAGGAATTATGATGTTGGAAATCGTGAACTGCTCGCCGTTAAGCTGGCTCTCGAGGAGTGGCGACATTGGTTGGAGGGGGCGGAACAACCCTTCATCGTTTGGACGGATCATAAGAATCTGGCTTACCTCCAGTCAGCGAAGCAGCTCAACCCCGTCAAGCCAGGTGGGCACTATTTTTTGGGAGATTCAATTTTTCTCTGTCTTACCGTCCTGGGTCACGCAACGTCAAGCCTGACGCCCTGTCTCGTGTTCATTCGGCTGTTGATACTGGTAGTAACCCTGAACCCATTTTGCCTCCTACCTGCAGTATTGCAGTCATCACATGTGACATCGAGGGGATTGTTAGACAGGCTCAACATCATCAAGCTGACCCTGGGAGGGGTCCTCCTAACCGGATGTTTGTCCCTGAGTCTGCTCGCTCCCAGGTACTTCAGTGGGCTCACTCGTCTCCCCCTTACCTGTCACCCTGGAGTTTCGCGGACCCTTGACTTTGTGCGACGGAAGTTCTGGTGGGCCACGATGGAGGCGGACACTCGAGCCTTCATTGCTGCTTGTACGGTATGTGCACGAAGTAAAAACTCCACCCAGGCCAGCGCTGGTCATCTACGACCTCTACCTATACCCAGCCGGCCCTGGTCGCATATCGCTATGGATTTTGTCACTGGACTTCCCCCTTCATCTGGTAAGACTGTCATTCTTACGGTGATTGATCGTTTTTCTAAGTTCGCTCATTTTTTGGCCCTACCTAAACTGCCCACTGCCAGAGAGACGGCTGATATTTTGGTTGAACATGTGTTCCGCTCTCATGGTCTACCCACGGATATTGTCTCTGACAGGGGTCCCCAGTTTGTCTCCCAGGTGTGGAAAGCTTTCTGTAAAGCTTTGGGCATTACATCCAGCCTGTCCTCTGGATATCACCCCCAGACCAACGGGCAAGCCGAGAGAGCGAACCAGGAGATGGAGACCGCACTTCGCTGTGTCACTGGGTCTAACCCTGGGTCATGGAGCTCCATGCTCCCCTGGGTGGAATATGCTCATAACACCTTGACTAACGCTTCCTCTGGTTTGTCTCCTTTTCTGTGTGCTCTGGGTTATCAACCTCCCCTGTTCCCTTCCCAAGAGAGGGAACTTGCGGTACCCTCGGTGCAGTCCCACATGCGCCGCTGCTGCAAGGTCTGGAGGAAGGCCAGGGTAGCTCTGTCCCGAGCTTCGGCGTACATGCAGAGGCAAGCCAACCGTCACCGGTCCCAGGCTCCCCGGTTACTCTCCTGGTCAAGAGGTATGGCTGAAGTCACGGGACCTTCCATTGAAGGTGGAGTCTAAGAAGATGGCGCCTCGTTTTATAGGACCGTTCAAGATACTGTCTATTGTTAACCCCTGCGCGGTTAAGCTACAGCTTCCTGCCTCCCTACGGGTTCATTCCACCTTTCATGTTTCCCAGATTAAGCCTGTGTCGGTTAGCCCTTTGTGCCCGCCCTCTCGTCCCCCTCCTCCGCCCAAGATCGTGGGTGGGGGTCCGGTCTACACTGTCCGGCGACTTCTGGATATTCGCCGCCGGGTCGTGGGTTTCCAGTACCTGGTGGATTGGGAGGGTTATGGTCCTGAGGAACGTTCCTGGGTGCCCAGGAGCTTCATTGTGGATCCTGCTCTGGTTCGTGAGTTTCATAGGTTACATCCTGATAAACCCTGTCGGCCGCCAGGTGGCGTCCGTAGAGGGGGGTACTGTTAGGCCTACTGCTGCTAGGTAGCTCTCTCTCTGCTCTCCCCCTCCCCTCTGTCTGTCCTTGATTGCAGGAGTGAAGTCTGGTGTGCGGGAGTCAGGGTTCCAGCTGCAGCTCATTCACCATAATCACCTCAGCCTTTAAGACCCGGTCAAACTTTCCACTCATCGTCAGATCATAGTCAAGACAACCATGTTAGTCTCGCTGCCGACTCAACCTGTCTGTTTTCGCTCTTGTGTTTTTTGGACTGTTTATTTACTTTTTCTCCTGTGCCACAGATATTTGGAACCTGACTCCTGCCTCCGCTTCACTCCTGCCACCACCATCCTGCTCTCCACTATCGGGCCTCTCCTTTGGACTCACCACGGACACTAGGACATTACGGTACCACACCTGCCCTGACCTGGATCTGTACCCTCCCTGTAACCTGGACTTGCTCTTCCCCATTTATTGGAAACCTGGACTATTGAACATTATAATAAACCTGTTAAAACTTCTCTGGCTTGGTGTACTTGTCTGCATTTGGGTTCTATCCAGTTAAATCATAACAGTATGCATGTATGCATGTGTTATATTTTTCTAGTTGCACAAATAAGTGTCTGATTTACAATGACATACAGTGAGGGAAAAAAGTATTTGATTCCCTGCTGATTATGTACGTTTGCCCATTGACAAAGAAATTATCACACTATAATTTTAATGGTAGGTTTATTTGAACAGTGAGAGACAGAATAACAAAAAAAATCCAGAAAAAGCATGTAAAAAATGTTATAAATTGATTTGCATTTTAATGAGGGAAATAACTATTTGACCCCCTCTCAATCAGAAAGATTTCTGGCTTCCAGGTGTCTTTTATTCAGGTAACGAGCTGAGATTAGGAGCACACTCTTAAAAGGAATGCTCCTAATCTCAGTTTGTTAACTGTATAAAAGACACCTGTCCACAGATGCAATCAATCAATCAGATTCCAAACTCTACACCATGGCCAAGTCCAAAGAACTCTCCAAGGATGTCAGGGACAAGATTGTAGACCTACACAAGGCTGGAATGGGCTACAAGACCATCGCCAAGCAGCTTGGTGAGAAGGTGACATTATTCGCAAATGGAAGAAACACAAAATACTGTCAATCTCCATCGGCCTGGGGCTCCATGCAAGATCTCACCTTGTGGAGTTGCAATGATCATGAGAACGGTGAGGAATCAGCCCAGAACTACACGGGAGGATCTTGTCAATGATCTCAAGGCAGCTGGGACCATAGTCACCAAGAAAACAATTGGTAACACACTACGCCGTGAAGGACTGAAATCCTGCAGCACCCGCAAGGTCCCCCTGCTCAAGAAAGCACATATACAGGCCCGTCTGAAGTTTGCCAATGAACATCTGAATGATTCAGAGGAGAACTGGGTGAAAGTGTTGTGGTCAGATGAGACCAAAATGGAGCTCTTTGGCATCAACTCAACTCGCCGTGTTTGGAGGAGGAGGAATGCTGCCAATGACCCCAAGAACACCATCCCCACGGTCAAACATGGAGGTGAAAACATTATGCTTTGGGGGTGTTTTTCTGCTAAGGGGAGAGGACAACTTCACTGCATCATAGGGACGATGGACGGGGCCATGTGCCGTCAAATCGTGGGTGAGAACCTCCTTCCCTCAGCCAGGGCATTGAAAATGGATCGTGGATGGGTATTCCAGCATGGCAATGACCCAAAACACACGGCTAAGGCAACAAAGGAGTGGCTCAAGAAGAAGTACATTAAGGTCCTGGAGTGGCCTAGCCAGTCTCCAGACCTTAATCACATAGAAAATCTGTGGAGGGAGCTGAAGGTTTGAGTTGCCAAACGTCAGCCTCGAAACCTTAATGACTTGGAGAAGATCTGCAAAGAGGAGTGGAACAAAATCCCTCCTGAGATGTGTGCAAACATGGTGGCCAACTACAAGAAACATCTGACCTCTGTGATTGCCAACAAGGGTTTTGCCACCAAGTACTAAGTCATGTTTTGCAGAGGGGTCAAATACTTATTTCCCTCATTAAAATCCAAATCAATTTAATACATTTTTGACATGCGTTTTTCTGGATTTTTTTGTTGTTTTCTGTCTCTCACTGTTCAAATAAACCTACCATTAAAATTATAGACTGATCATGTCTTTGTCAGTAGGCAAACGTACAAAATCAGCAGGGGATCAAATACTTATTTCCCTCACTGTAGTCTGCTCACAATTCCCATCCAATATACATGTAACTGTCAAAATAAAGGAAACACCAACATAAAGTGTCTTAATAGGGCGTTTGGCCACCACTAGCCAGAACAGCTTCATTGCACCTTGGCATAGATTTTACAAGTGTCTGGAATTCTATTGGAGCGATCTGACACCATTCGTCCGTGGAAAATTCCAAAATTTGGTGTTTTGTTCATGGTGGTGGAAAACACTGTCTCAGCCGCCTCTCCAGAATCTCCCATGAGTGTTCAATTGGGTTGAGATTTGGTGACTGAGACAGCCATGGCATACATAGTTTTCATGCTCATCAAACCATTCATTGACCTGTGGATGGGGGCATAGCCATGGTAGCCAAATATTTATATTTATATCAGCATATTTATACATAACCCTAAGCATGATTTGAAGTTAATTGCTTAATTTACTCAGGAACCATACCTGTGTGGAAGCATCTGCTTTCAATACATGTTGATAAAAAAAGCAGCAGCAACCAGTAAGATGCGTACCCTCCTCAGCACCGCCTTCTTGATCTCTTGGCAGGGGTTAGAGAGGATGGTCTCCCTACAGTCACAGCAAACGGTATATTGGTTTGACATAACTGCAGTGAACAATGCTCCTTCCTTTAAAGCCTGAATTCCTGTCCCCTCCCAGTTCACTTAATGCAAATTGATTTTATGTGACAGTAATGTCTGTAGCTCTGAAAATACTGTAACGATCCCGGCAGTCTGAGTCGGGTCCTGTCTGGTGACTAGTGTTACGGTTCGTAGTTTCCAGTTTCCCGAGGGTTCGGGAACGCTCCGGGGAGCTCTCTTGTTTTCCACACCTGCATCCCGTCAGCAATCTGCACACCTGGTCCTCATCATCACCCTTCTTAGGCTCTGGCCAAACATCCAGTTCCTGCCGGATCGTTAGCCATGAACAGTAGGTGTTCTGAGTATCAGTTTAGAGTATCTAACGTGAGTTTTGTTGTTTTGTACTTTGTTGGGTTATTGTTTCCTTACCTCCGTTTTTGTCCCATCTGCAGTCACACGTCCGGAACCTTCACCCCACCTCTGCCTGATGGTCGGCGGCTGCCGAGCCATCACTGGACCTAGAACTGCACCCCCAACTACTCATCCACGCCGCCCGCTCTGTCCCTGGATTATTCTGCACCTTTTTGTATCTGAATAAACCCTCACCTTCGTTCAACTCTCCTTGTCCTGGTCTGCTTCTGGGTTCTGGCTGAGGGAACTGTGACAGAACGATCCGGCCAATTATGAACCCAGCGGACCTGGACTCAGTTCGCCATGCCATTACCCAGCAGGAGAAGATGTTGGGCCATCATAGCACGGTACTACAGGAGATCGCGTTGTCAGTTCGGAACCTTTCTACCGGCCTGATGGAGGTCCAGAACCAACGCCAGTGTCCGGTGGAGGACCCACTACCGGTTTCACCCATCTCGCCTGCCGCTTCTGAAGTTGTGTCCCTCCGTGAGCCCAAGGTTCCGACGCCGGATAAATATGAGGGGGAGCTGGGAAGATGCCGTTCCTTCCTTATGCAGTGTGGATTAGTGTTCGATCTACAGCCCTACTCTTATGCCACAGACAAGGCTAGGATAGCCTTTGTGATTGAGTTGCTGCGTGGTCGAGCGCTGGAGTGGGCTTCAGCCGTTTGGGAACGACAGGATCCCTGCATGGCTTCATACCAGGGGTTCACGGCCGAGATGAGGAAGCTCTTCGACCATTCCGTCCGAGGGAGGGACGCAGCTAGGCGCCTGTTTTCTCTTCACCAAGGAACTCGCAGCGTGGCCGACTTCGTGATCGAGTTCAAGACGTTGGCTGTGGAGAGTGGGTGGAACGAGGAGTCGTTGCAAGCGGCCTTTTACCAGGGTCTGTCGGAGCAGCTCAAGGATGAGTTGATCTCCTATCCGGAGCCTAGTGACCTGGACAGCTTGGTAGCCTTGTCTATTCGGGTGGATAATCGAGTCCGAGAGCGAAGGAGGGAGAAGCAATGGGGTCCGTCCAATCGATCAGCTTCTCAGTTCCCAGTCGGGTCGGGTGGTGGACCAGAACACGTCGATCATTCTCCACCACAAAGGATTAGTGGAGAGGACCTCTCTCCCGATTCTGAACCCATGCAAGTGGGGCGGCACGGGTTAACCAAGGAGGAGCGTCAACATAGACGTAGGACCAACTGCTGCCTCTACTGTGGTCGCTGGACATTACATCTCCACTTGCTCCCGGCGGTCGTCAAACTGCCCGGCTCGCTAAAGTTGGGAGGACTTTTAGCGAGCCAGTTTCAACCTCTCAGTACCTCTGTCAGACCCCGCTTCCCGGCTACCCTTGTGAACAGGAATCAGAGCTTAGCGCTTAACGCTTTTATCGATTCAGGTGCCGATGGAAGCTTTCTTGATGCCGAGTTGGTGGAACAGCTGGGGCTTTCCAAGGAGCAATTGCCGGAAGCCATTGAAGCGACCACTCTGAACGGCAGTAGTCTGGCACGTATCACAATGAGGACTGAACCGGTTAAGATGCGGTTGTCAGGGAATCATTCTGAGATGATTTCATTTTTCATTCTGCCGTCTTCCCATGTTCCTCTGGTCCTTGGATACCCCTGGCTGAAGGAACACAATCCCACGTTCGATTGGGTGACGGGCAAGGTAACGAGTTGGAGCCTGGATTGTCATGCTAACTGTCTCAAGACTGCCTGCCCCCATTCGGTTCCCAGTCAGGTGATTGAGGCTAAACCCCCAGATTTGTCCCTGGTTCCCGAGACATATCACGATTTGGGGGAAGTTTTCAGTAAGCAGAAGGCTCTGTCACTCCCTCCCCACCGACCATATGATTGTGCCATCAACCTGGTCCCTGGAGCTGTCTACCCCAAGGGAAGGTTATACAGTATCTCCCGACCTGAACGTGAGGCGTTGGAGACCTACATCAAGGAGTCCCTAGCTGCTGGTCTCGTTCGTCCCTCGTCATCACCCCTGGGGGCAGGATTCTTCTTTGTAAGTAAGAAGGATGGCTCTCTTCGACCGTGTATTGATTATCGGGGGTTGAATGACATCACGGTCAAGAACAAGTATCCCCTGCCCTTGATGAGTTCTGCCTTCGACTCCTTACAGGGTGCTACGGTGTTCACCAAGCTAGACCTACGCAATGCGTATCACCTGGTCCGGATCAGAGAGGGGGACGAGTGGTTGACGGGGTTCAATACACCGATGGGGCACTTCGAGTATCAGGTGATGCCGTTTGGACTGACCAATGCTCCAGCGGTATTCCAGAGTATGGTGAACGAGCGTCCTGAGAGATATGATCGGTCTCTTCGTGTTTGTTTACCTGGATGACATTCTGATCTTCTCGAAGGAACCTTCCGACCACGTCCAGCATGTCCGGCAGGTTCTGCAGCGATTATTGGAGAATCGCCTGTTCGTGAAGGCCGAGAAGTGCGAGTTTCACGCCCACACGACATCCTTTCTCGGGTACATCATCTCCAGGGGTGAGATTAGGATGGACCAGGAGAAGGTTAGAGCGGTTCTGGAATGGGCCCAGCCCGGTACGAGATTGCAGCTCCAGAGATTTTTGGGGTTTGCGAATTTCTACCGCAGATTCATCCGGGGATTACAGCCGTGTGGCCGCTCCATTAACTGCCTTGACTTCCAGTATCAGGACCTTCAAGTGGAATCCGGAGGCGGATCGAGCGTTTCTGGATTTGAAGAGGCGATTCACCAACGCACCGATTCTCTCTCAACCGGACACGGCCCGTCAGTTCGTCGTTGAAGTGGACGCGTCTGATGTGGGGAGTTGGCGCCATCCTGTCGCAGCGATGCTCCACGGACAGTAAACTCCATCCCTGCGCCTACTACTCTCGTCGCCTTTCGCCTGCGGAGAGGAATTACGATGTGGGTAACCGGGAGCTTCTCGCGGTGAAACTTGCCTTGGAGGAGTGGCGCCACTGGTTGGAGGGGGCGGAGCAACCGTTTATTGTCTGGACTGACCACAAGAATCTTGCTTACGTGCAATCGGCTAAACGTCTCAACTCCCGTCAGGCCAGGTGGGCGTTGTTTTTCGGACGATTCAGGTTTGTCCTGACGTTCCGACCTGGGTCTAAGAACGGCAAGGCGGACGCCTTGTCCCGGATGTTCTCCAAGACGGAGGAGAGTGGGTCCAAGACCGAGACAATTCTCCCCCGGAACTGCGTCGTGGGAGCAGTTATGTGGAAGATTGAGGAGGAGGTGCTGGCGGCCCTTCGGACTCAGCCCGGTCCCGGTAACGGTCCACCCGGTCGGTTGTTTGTGCCTGAGTCGGTTCGTCCCTGCTGTCCTCAAATGGTCCCACGCCAGTAAGATGGCTTGTCACCCTGGCGTGGCTCGGACAATGGCGTTTCTTCGCAGACGTTTTTGGTGGCCTGCCATGGCCGAGGATACTCGGGGTTTTGTTGCTGCCTGTCCAGTGTGTGCGCAGAATAAGAGTACCAATCGGCCCAGCTCTGGACTACTTCACCCCCTTCCTATTCCCCGGCGTCCATGGTCGCATCTGGCCCTGGACTTCGTCACGGGGTTGCCCGCTTCTGAGGGGAACACGGTCGTTCTGACTATCGTGGACAGATTCAGCAAGTTCGCCCACTTTGTGCCTATTGCCAAGCTTCCCTCTGCCTCGGAGACGTCCGAGATCCTGGTTAGGGAGGTTTTCAGGGTCCACGGTTTGCCCAGTGATATCGTTTCCGACCGTGGGCCCTCAGTTTACCTCTGCTGTCTGGAAGTCCTTCTGTTTGGCCATTGGAGCTACAGTCAGTCTCACATCTGGTTTTCACCCCCAATCCAATGGTCAGGCGGAGAGAGCCAACCAGAAGATGGAATCCACGCTACGCTGTCTGGTCTCTTCCAACCCCACCTCCTGGGCCTCTCAGTTGCCTTGGGTTGAGTATGCCCACAATACTCTCCCCTACATCTGCCACTGGGATGTCTCCCTTCCAGTGCCTGTATGGCTACCAACCTCCCCTGTTCCCTTCTCAGGAGAAGGAGCTCTCAGTGCCTTCTGTTCAGGCCCATATTCGCCGTTGCCACCGGACCTGGCATCGGGCCAGAAAGGCACTCCTTAGAGGTTCGGACCGGTATCAGCTCCAGGCGAATCGTCGCCGGATCCCCGCTCCCACCTATACCATCGGAGATAGGGTTTGGTTGGCCACACGGGATCTTCCGTTACGGACTGAGTCTAGGAAGTTGTTACCGAAGTTCATTGGTCCGTTTGTGGTGGAGAAGGTGATCAATCCGGTGGCAGTTCGACTCAAACTACCGAGGACGCTCAGAGTCCATCCCACCTTTCATGTCTCCTGCCTCAAGCCTGTCTTCCTCAGCCCTCTGTTGCCTCCTCCGCCCCCTCCTCCTCCTCCTCGGATGATCGGAGGTGGTCCTGCCTACACGGTGCGTCGCATCATGGATTCCAGACGGCGGGGCCGGGGTTTCCAGTACCTCGTGGACTGGGAGGGGTATGGTCCTGAAGAGAGGAGTTGGATTCCGCGGCGACAGGTCCTAGATGCTGACCTCATCAGCGAATTCTACCGCCTCCATCCTGGCGCTCCGGGAGTCCGCCCGGTGGCGTTCGTCGGAGGGGGTACTGTAACGATCCCGGCAGTCTGAGTCGGGTCCTGTCTGGTGACTAGTGTTACGGTTCGTAGTTTCCAGTTTCCCGAGGGTTCGGGAACGCTCCGGGGAGCTCTCTTGTTTTCCACACCTGCATCCCGTCAGCAATCTGCACACCTGGTCCTCATCATCACCCTTCTTAGGCTCTGGCCAAACATCCAGTTCCTGCCGGATCGTTAGCCATGAACAGTAGGTGTTCTGAGTATCAGTTTAGAGTATCTAACGTGAGTTTTGTTGTTTTGTACTTTGTTGGGTTATTGTTTCCCTTACCTCCGTTTTTGTCCCATCTGCAGTCACACGTCCGGAACCTTCACCCCACCTCTGCCTGATGGTCGGCGGCTGCCGAGCCATCACTGGACCTAGAACTGCACCCCCAACTACTCATCCACGCCGCCCGCTCTGTCCCTGGATTATTCTGCACCTTTTTGTATCTGAATAAACCCTCACCTTCGTTCAACTCTCCTTGTCCTGGTCTGCTTCTGGGTTCTGGCTGAGGGAACTGTGACAAATACATTATATTGAGCATCTTATAGAATCCTTGAGTTGTTATATTATACTACTTACGTAAATATTTTATCAAATACAGTCTGTCATTTAATTTTCTTACATTTTGTTATACAAGGCAACTCTACTGATTATCGACCGATTAAGTGGGTCACGGCTCGAATTATTAATAAATATGCCGTAACTGCATCACTTTTATCTGCTTTAGATTGGCATATCTTTAGGACACACTTGACACCATTGGAGCAAGGTGGATAGATGGATTTAGATGCTATACTTCTCCAATAAAGTATTCAAATAAGTCAAATACATTTGATTTGGGTATTCCTTCTGTGTTCAGTAGTTACAAAAACTCTCAGCTCATTGCTACGCAATTAAAATGCAATTACCAAAGTATTATGTAACAAAATGCTAATAAAATGTTGCTCCAAAAGTAATTGCAGTTTTATTACACAACAACAGTTCATTGTTAAGTGTACCTGAGAATGCTAACAGTAACAAAATATGGCAATTTAGTGTCGAAAGGAAACTAAATATCCCCAAACTGCCTTTTTGAATCAACTACAGCCAAGGTGGGTTGAAAATCATGTTAGTTTGTATTCTGAGTAAACTATCCCTTTAAAGATGGTATAGTGTGTGTTTCAAACAAGAACACTTGGACAAAGATGGCTAAGAATTACTCTGCAGTATTTTCAGGTATCATACAAATTATGGTTTGACTTGATTATCTAAACCTGGGGCCATGGACATTCAGGAAATAGGATCAGATAGTCATAATTGATCTACACAATACATTTCTATCAGATAGATTGGAATAGTATAGGAGATAATGTGTGCTCTATTCATGCTATTTCTATCTTCAACATGCAGATGTTTACATATCTTGCATTACTCATCTAATATGTATATGCTGTATTCTATAATATTATATTGTATCTTAGTCCATGCAGCGCTGTCATTGCTTGTCCATATATGTATATATTCTTAAATTCCATTCCTTACTTAGATTTGTGTGTATTGGGTATATGTTGGGAAATTATTAGGAATTACTTGTTAGATATTACTGCACTGTCGGAGCTAGAAGCACAAGCATTTCGCTACACCCGCAATAATATCTGTTAAACACGTGTATGTGACAAATAAAATTTGATTTGATACAGATACAGATACAGCCTGCCATTAGTTGAAGGAAGCCAATCTATGTCACGGTTCAGACAGACGACAAGAGGACCACAATTGCGTCACACCAGAAAGTTTATTTAAACTTAAGGGGAAAGGGATGTAGGGAGTGAGTGAAGGCTCCAGGGGTTATCCCGTCCGATGTGCTGGGTCTGTGCCTCCCCCCAGTGGCAGCGATGCGTCCGATGACGCCGGTGGTTGGTGGTCCAGAAGTCCTGGGGGGGGAGGAAACACAGACACAACGGGGCGGATGAAAACAGGCAGAAGTACAGTTCAAGGGAAATCCAAATACGTTGTAGCAAGGCAGAAGGCTGGTCAGAGTTACCGGGGTCGAAGAGTAGTCAGGAGTCGTAATGGCAGAAAGCAGGTCTGGTTTTCCTGGGGCAGAAGAGTATCCAAGAATCAGGCAGGTCCGGGGGTCACAAAACAGGGGTGAGCCAGAAGCGCGAGCACACAGGTTCCGGGTGTGAGCTTTGCAGACGATCTGACAAAGGAGAGCTGAAAGACGGGACTTTAAATACTGGGAGAGGTTAGTGGGTAATGCAGCGCAGCTGGCAGAGTAATTAGAGCCGAGCAGAGCAGGGACAGGTGGAGCTCGTTAGGCTGAGTAGAGAGAGAGAGATGAGCAGAGTGGAAGATAGTGGAAACACATTAAGGTGGTAACCCGGTGGAGTGAGAGGGCTCATGACAGAACCCCCCAAGGGACGGCCCCAGAAGTCCCAAGAGCAACACCACGCCGGGCGGGAGGAGGGGAGCCGGAGGAGGGGCTAGAACTCCTCCGAACGGTCCCGAGCGAACGCCCTCATCCTCGGAGGAAGCCGGAGGGCCGTGGTCGGGGAGATGGGACAGGTCCCGAGACAGGATCAGGCACAGGACAGGAAGCCGAGCGGGCAGGACGGTTAGGGATCCCTCTGGGGCGGCCCCTACGGATTGCAGGTTGATCAGGATGCCGTTGGTGGAAGGCGGTGATGAGAGTCCTATCCACAATCCGACTAGCTGGCACCCAGGTCCTTTCCTCAGGTCCATAGCCCTCCCAGTCAATGAGGTACTGGAGACCCCTACCCCTCCGTCTGGACCGAAGCAGGCGGCGGACGGTGTAAACCAGACCACCATCGACGAGCCGTGGAGGAGGAGGACAAGGCGCAGCAGGGACCAGCGGACTCTCATGAATGGGCTTAATCTTAGACACATGGAAAGTGGGGTGCACCCTCATGGAATTAGGCAGTTGGAGCCGGACAGCAGTTGGGCTAATCACTCTTATGATAGGGAATGGGCCAATGAACCGAGGGTGCCAACTTCTGCGACTCCACCCTGAGTGGCAGGTTCCTTGACGACAACCACACCCTTTGACCAACATGGTAGGTGGGAGCAGGGATTCTCCGACGGTTGGCCCCGGTAGTGTAGCTGGCAACGGATCTGAGAAGTGTGGCTCGGGCCTGTGACCAGGTGCGGCGACACCGACGGGCAAACGCAAGTGCAGATGGGCAAGTAACCTCCCCTTCCTGACTGGCAAATAGAGGAGGCTGGTATCCATAAACACATTGGAAAGGGGACATACCGATGGCAGAGCAGGTCAGAGAATTGTGTGCGTACTCCACCCATGTCAATTGCTGCGACCAGGAGTGGGGGTTGCGTGAAGTCATGCATCGCAGTGCCTTCTCGAGCTCCTGATTTGCCCGCTCTGACTGCCCATTGGATTGGGGATGGAATCCGGAAGTCAGACTGACTGTGGCTCCCAGCAGGTGACAGAACTCCTTCCAAAAAGCGGAGGAGAATTGTGGACCACGGTCAGAAACTACATCCTTTGGCAGTCCGTGGATCCGGAAGACGTGTTCCAGGACCACCTGGGCGGTCTCCTTGGCGGTTGGGAGCTTGGGGAGGGGAATGAAGTGTGCCATCTTGCTGAATCGGTCAACTATGGTGAGAATGACGGTCTTGCCCCTTGAAGGGGGCAGCCCCGTGACAAAGTCAAGGGCGATGTGAGACCAGGGACGTCTGGGCACAGGCAGGGGCTGCAGCAATCCGGCTGGGGGCTGGCAGGACGACTTGTGTTGGTTGCAGATGGGGCAGGCTTGGACGAATTCCCGTACATCCTTTCTCAGAGCGGGCCACCAGAACCTCTGGGCGAGCAGGTTGTAAGTGCGGGTGGAGCCAGGGTGACAAGCTAGGCGGGAGTCATGTCCCCACTGAACGACCTGGGACCTTAGGTTTCGGGGACAAAAAGGCGGTCAGCTGGGCAAGTGCTGGGACCGGGCTGGTTACGGAGAGCTTCCAGCACCTGTTCCTCAACAGCCCAGGTCAGAGCTGCTACGATGCAGGGACTTGGCAGAATCGACACAGGATCCTTGGAGGGGTTGTCATCCTTCTGGAATTGACGGGAGAGGGCGTCTGGCTTGGTGTTGCGTGATCCAGGCCGGTATGACAGAGTGAAATTAAACCTGGTGAAGAACAGGGCCCAGCGGGACTGCCTGGAGTTCAACCGTTTGGCCGTGCGGATGTACTCCAAGTTCTTATGATCGGTCCAAACGAGAAATGGAATGGTGGACCCCTCCAGCCAGTGACGCCACTCCTCCAAGGCAAGCTTCACAGCCAGCAGCTCTCGGTTCCCTATGTCGTAATTGCACTCAGAGGGGGACAACCGACGTGAGAAAAAGGCACAGGGATGGAGCTTCCCATCCTCCGCAGCCCACTGAGAAATCACAGCACCAACTCCCACATCCGAGGCGTCCACCTCCACAATGAATTGCCGGTCCACGTCAGGCATCTGGAGGATGGGAGCGGAGGTGAACCTTACCTTGAGGGTACTGAAGGCCTTGTCGGCTGCTGGGGTCCAGGTGAAGGGTTGCTTGGTGCTGGTTAGAGCAGTGAGAGGGGCAGCAACGGTACTGTAGTTCCGGATAAACTTTCTATAGAAGTTAGCAAACCCCAGAAACTGTTGCAGCTTCTTTCTGTTCTCCGGAACTGGCCATGACGTGACTGCTGATACTTTGGCAGGATCCATTTGGATACTTCCCTCTGCCACTATGTACCCCAGGAAGGCCACTGTCTTGACGTGAAACTCACATTTCTCTGCCTTGGCGTGAGGGAATTCTCCAGAAGACGATGAAGGACTTGCTGGACATGGCGGGTGTGTTCAGACAGGTTTCTGGAGTAGATTAAGATGTCATCCAGGTAAACGAAGACAAACTTGTTTAACATGTCCCGCAGTACATCATTCACTAGAGCCTGGAACACAGCAGGAGCATTGGTGAGGCCAAAAGGCATAACCAGATACTCGTAGTGGCCTGTTGGTGTATTGAATGCGGTCTTCCATTCATCTCCCTCCCGGATCCGCACTAGGTGGTAAGCGTTTCTGAGATCCAACTTGGTAAAAACAGTGGCTCCCTGGAGCAACTCAAAAGCAGAGGTGAGCAGAGGGAGAGGGTAACGGTTTTTCACTGTGATGTCGTTGAGTCCCCTGTAGTCGATGCAGGGGCGAAGAGATCCGTCCCTCTTCCCCACAAAGAAGAAGCCAGCACCAGCCGGAGATGAAGATGAACGGATCAATCCTGTGGACAGAGAGTCATTGATGTAGTCCTCCATGGACCTTCTTTCAGGAGCAGACAACGATAAAGACGGCCCCTTGGAGGGGCTGTTCCAGGGAGGAGGTCGATGGCACAGTCGTACGGTCGGTGAGGGGGCAGAGATGTGGCTCTTGCTTTGTTAAACACTTCTCTGAGACCATGGTAGCATTCTGGGACATGGGAGAGGTCAGGGGCGGAGTTAGTAGGTACTGGCCGAGGGGGTAGTGCGGCAGCAAGCAGGCAGGTTCGGTGGCAGTCCTCTCCCCACTCCCTGATCACCCCGGTCACCCAGTCGAGCTGAGGGTTGTGCCGGCGGAGCCATGGGTAACCCAGGATGAGGGGTTGGCCTGGAGAGGGGAGCAGGTGAAACTGGATAGTTTCCTGATGGTTTCCGGACAGACCCATCAAGACCGGGGCCGTGACATGAGTGACCGATCCGAGTAAGTGTCCGTCCAGTGCCCGGGCAGGAATAGGAGGTGTCAAACGGAGGTTCTCCAGTCCCAGTTGGCGTGCCAGCTTGATGTCCATTATGTTGGCTTCGGCGCCAGAATCCACCAGAGCAGCCAGGGTGTGAGTAGAGTCAGAGAGGCGGAGGTGAACTTGCAGCAAGGGTTTGCGGTCGGAGGACTGGGTGGTCATTGAGCTCAACCCGGACTCCCCCTATGCCCGGTGAGCTTCGGCTTTAAAGGGCAGGTTACCACACGATGTCCATCACCTCCACAATAGAGGCAGAGGTTTGAGGTGAAGCGCGCTGGCGCTCTGCAGGAGTGAGAGAGGCTCGCCCAATCTCCATAGGCTCAGACTGATCAAGCTGACTTGGGTGAGTGGCAGTAGCTGACAGGAGCCCAGTCGGATCTCTCCGAATGCCGGTAGTTGGTGGACCTTGGCGCCCCCTCTCACGACGACGGGTCTGTATCCTTCTGTCGATCCGGACAGTCAGTGCGATGGCTTCATCAAGAGTGGAAGGCAGTTCATGGGAGACCAACTCGTCCTTGATATAGTCTGCCAAGCTATGGAAGAACGCGTCCCACCAACGATGGTGTGTTCCAAGAACTTCGTCTTGCCAGGGTTCGGAAGTCGATGGAATGGTCTGCGACTGTACGTCTGCCTTGTCGAATACTGAACAGTTCACGAGACGCCTCTGCGGTTGGTGAATCCAGGTCAAACACCTTCAGCATCTCCTCAGCAAACAGGTCGAAGGTTGCACATGCGGGGGTTTGACGTTCGAACTCTGCTGTTCCCCAGAGTCGAGCTCGGCCCGTCAGGTGAGTGATGGCATACCCGACCCTAGCCCCCCTCCGTGGCGAAGGTCCTTGGCTGCAAGGAGAACTGAAGTCGGCAGCTAGTCAGGAATGGCCGGACCTGGGTAGAATCGCCGTTGAACCGCTCGGGGTTTCCAATCTTGGGTTCCGGGGCAGCGGCTGAAATGACCGGGGCAGGTAACTCGGAGGCAGGGCTGGTGGGCAGACTGGCTGGGGTAAGGTTGGTGAGGAGTTGGATGATCCTGGCGAGTTGTTGTTGCTGCTGCTGGGACTGCTGCTGGTGCTGCTGGAACTGCTGATGCTGTTGGTAGCCGACCTGAAGCAGAGAGGTGATGTCGCCGCTCATGCGGCCTAGCTCTCTCTCAGTGTGTTCCAGGCGTAGCATGGCGGTGGGTTGCTCAGGTTCTTCGGTTTCCATGTCGGGGGAAGTGTGCGCTGAGTCCATGATGGTCAGATCGTACTGTCACGGTTCAGACAGACGACAAGAGGACCACAATTGCGTCACACCAGAAAGTTTATTTAAACTTAAGGGGAAAGGGATGTAGGGGAGTGAGTGAAGGCTCCAGGGGTTATCCCGTCCGATGTGCTGGGTCTGTGCCTCCCCCAGTGGCAGCGATGCGTCCGATGACGCCGGTGGTTGGTGGTCCAGAAGTCCTGGGGGGAGGAAACACAGACACAACGGGGCGGATGAAAACAGGCAGAAGTACAGTTCAAGGGAAATCCAAATACGTTGTAGCAAGGCAGAAGGCTGGTCAGAGTTACCGGGGTCGAAGAGTAGTCAGGAGTCGTAATGGCAGAAAGCAGGTCTGGTTTTCCTGGGGCAGAAGAGTATCCAAGAATCAGGCAGGTCCGGGGTCACAAAACAGGGGTGAGCCAGAAGCGCGAGCACACAGGTTCCGGGTGTGAGCTTTGCAGACGATCTGACAAAGGAGAGCTGAAAGACGGGACTTTAAATACTGGGAGAGGTTAGTGGGTAATGCAGCGCAGCTGGCAGAGTAATTAGAGCCGAGCAGAGCAGGGACAGGTGGAGCTCGTTAGGCTGAGTAGAGAGAGAGAGATGAGCAGAGTGGAAGATAGTGGAAACACATTAAGGTGGTAACCCGGTGGAGTGAGAGGGCTCATGACAATCTAATAGTTTCAGAAAAGTGCTGTAGTTGCTTTCTCAGATCTGTATTCAAATAGTTTTAAAAAGTTGTCATTTTTGTATTGAAATTGTGGCAGCCACCTCCAAAGTAACTATTTGTTTCCCCGGAAAAATTGCTACTTTCCACAAAACATAGTTAAAACTATAGTTATCCCAGGTCTTCTCCTCTCTGTATATTATATATAATTGTGGGATAGTTTGGTAATGCTTGGAAGTTGAACATACAGATTACTATGCAATCAACTGGCTGTCTAGGTTTTCACTTGGAAAGGCCTGGATCTGATTACCTGATAATTATAAATTATTGTGCAACATAGATTGAATGACTGTGGTGTATGCATTATAATGTCAGACTTAATATATGTTTGATAAGATCATAATAAAATGGGGTTCAAGTCAAAAGACAAAGTACAGTATGTTTCATCCTTACTAATTCTACAAAAAGTCAATTTTAAGTGTGTGACAGGATACATTATTTAAAGGCACATCTAGGTTTAATGCACTTATTACTTGACATGTTACCAATTTATATTCAAGGGGCTTCAAAAGGGAATAGAATGATGAGGAAAATTACAAGGAAAGTGAGTTTTGGTCCCACATGGGGAGTTAAAACGTATTATTTGTGACAACCTGTCAGCCGGCTGAGGACTCAAACATGAGCGCCCGGCACTGACAGCAACTTCAAAAAAACATTTAGAATAAAGGAAAGAGAGAGAAGAGGTCTTTAACGAAATCAGCGCAATGCTGAAATCGGACCACTTTCCTGGGAAATCAAAAAATTCACATTTAACGGACTTAAATTACTTTGATTCAACGACGATGCTTGATATCAATACTGCATTGGCAGTATTTGAGAAATCTCCAGTAGTGGAAAAAGTACTAAATTGTCATACTTGAGTAGTAGTATAGATACCTTAACTCAAGTAAAAGTGAAAGTCAGCCAGTAAAATAATACTTCATTAAAAGTAATTCCGTACTCATCTCGAAAACAAAAGCAATTTAGGTCAAAAGAGTCTATACTAACAAAGGAAATAGAAGGTATAACAGAACAGATAGACAGCAATAAAAACTGTAACATAAATTAGAGGAAAAACAAAAAGAAATGGGGAAACTTATTCAAGAAAGATCAAGTGTAATATATTATAAAAAATAAAGCAAACTGGATGGAATAGGGGGAAAAATGCACCAAATTATTTTTGAATCTCCAACATAGAAATACTACCAAAAATAATTTACAGAAACTGGTTACAAATGATGGAGACCCATGATTCACCAAATGTTATGTTGAAGGAAGAAGCAAAGTACTTTTAAGCATATGTTTTCATTTCAGTCGCCTCCATCTCCTCTAACTGAAGCGAATTGCAGGGATTTTTTTTTCTATTGATACTGTAAAATTAACAGCCATACAGAAAGACTCATGTGAAGGTGAAATTACAGAGGAGGAACTTCTGGATGCAATTAAAGACTTTAAGTTCGGGAAAATTCCAGGGTTGGATGGCATACCAGTCGAGGTATACCAAACCTTTTTTGATATACTCAGAGGACCGTTATTAGCATGTTTTAGCCACTCCCATGTAAATTGTAGATTATCAGACACTCAAGAAGAAGGTCTGATTTCATTATTACTGAAACAGGATACAAGTGGGAAATATAAAGATCCAGTCCATTAAAAAAATTGGAGGCCCCTTACACTTCAGTGTTGTGATGCAAAAATTCTAGCAAAATGTATATCGCATAGATTAAAAGGCCTGCTGTTCATAGCAGTCTTTGAAAAGGCATTTGATAAAGTATGACTGGAGCATTTCAATTTTGGAGAATCTCTTATAAAATGGGTTAAAATCATGTATAGTAACCCTAGGTGTAAAATAGTAAATAATGGCTATTTCTCAGAACGTTTTAAACTGTCGAGGAGTAAAACAAGATTCTCCACTATCAGCATATCTATTTATTACGGCCATCGAAATGTTAGCTATTAAAATATATATATAAAATAAATATATATATATATATATACAGTGAGGGAAAAAAGTATTTGATCTCCTGCTGATTTTGTACGTTTGCCCACTGACAAAGAAATGATCAGTCTATAATTTTAATGGTAGGTTTATTTGAACAGTGAGATACAGAATAACAACAAAGAAATCCAGAAAAACTCATGTCAAAATGTTATAAATTGATTTGCATTTTAATGAGGGAAATAAGTATTTGACCCCTCTGCAAAACATGACTTAGTACTTGGTGGCAAAACCCTTGTTGGCAATCACAGAGGTCAGACTTTTCTTGTAGTTGGCCACCAGGTTTGCACACAACTCAGGAGGAATTTTGTCCCACTCCTCTTTGCAGATCTTCTCCAAGTCATTAAGGTTTCGAGGCTGACGTTTGGCAACTCGAACCTTCAGCTCTCTCCACAGATTTTCTATGGGATTAAGGTCTGGAGACTGGCTAGGCCACTCCAGGACCTTAATGTGCTTCTTCTTGAGCCACTCCTTTGTTGTCTTGGCTGTGTGTTTTGGGTCATTGTCATGCTGGAATACCCATCCACGACCCATTTTCAATGCCCTGGCTGAGGGTTAAGGAGGTTCTCACCCAAGATTTTATGGTACATGGCCCCGTCCAGCGTCCCTTTGATGCGGTGATGTTGTCCTGTCCCCTTAGCAGAAAAACACCCCCAAAGCATAATGTTTCCACCTCCATGTTTGACGGTGGGGATGGTGTTCTTGGGGTCATAGGCAGCATTCCTCCTCCACCAAACATGGCGAGTTGAGTTGATGCCAAAGAGCTCCATTTTGGTCTCATCTGACCACAACACTTTCACCCAGTTCTCCTCTGAATCATTCAGATGTTCATTGGCAAACTTCAGATGGGCATGTATATGTGCTTTCTTGAGCAGAGGGACCTTGCGGGCGCTGCAGGATTTCAGTCCTTCACGGCGTAGTGTGTTACCAATTGTTTTCTTGGTGACTATGGTCCCAGCTGCCTTGAGATCATTGACAAGATCCTCCCGTGTATTTCTGGGCTGATTCCTCACCGTTCTCATGATCATTGCAACTCCACGAGGTGAGATCTTGCATGGAGCCCCAGGCCGAGGGAGATTGACAGTATTTTGTGTTTCTTCCATTTGTGAATAATCGCACCAACTGTTGTCACCTTCTCATCAAGGTGCTTGGCGATGGTCTTGTAGCCCATTCCAGCCTTGTGTAGGTCTACAATCTTGTCCCTGACATCCTTGGAGAGCTCTTTGGTCTTGGCCATGGTGGAGAGTTTGGAATCTGATTGATTGATGGCTTCTGTGGACAGGTGTCTTTTATACAGGTAACAAACTGAGATTAGGAGCACTCTTTTTAAGAGTGTGCTCCTAATCTCAGCTCGTTACCTGTATAAAAGACACCTGGGAGCCAGAAATCTTTCTGATTGAGAGGGGTCAAATAGTTATTTCCCTCATTAAAATGCAAATCAATTTATAAAAAAATTTACATGCGTTTTTCTGGATTTTTTGTTGTTGTTATTCTGTCTCTCACTGTTCAAATAAACCTACCATGTGTATGTATATATATATATATATGTGTATGTACATACATATATTTGCGAGAAAAATAAAAACATGGGGAATTGGAAGGGATGCAGACAATTACATTGATGGAAGTTACAATCTATCTGCAATATTAAAGCTGATTTATTTTTATTTTTTTAAGTAAACATGTATTTGGTTTTAATTATAGATAAGTGTCAAAAGTAACTGTAATTATTAAAATATATTTAAGTATCAAAAGTAAATGTATAAATATTTTCTATGTCTTTATATTAAGCAATCCAGATGGCACGATTTTCAGTAAAAAAAATTTTTTACTGATAGCCAGGGGCACACTCCAACACTCAGATATAATTGACAAACAAAGCACTTGTGTTTAGTGAGGCAGTGGGGATTACAAGGGATGTTCTCTTGATAATTTGACCATTTTTCTGTCCTGCTAAGCGTACAACATTTAACGAGTACTTTTGGGTGTCAGGGAAAATGTATGGAGTAAAAAGTAAATTATTTAGTGGAGTAAAAGTAAAAGTAGTCAAATATATAAATAATAAAGTACAGATACTCCAAATAAAATGACTTATGTAGTACTTTCAAGTATTTTGACTAAAGTTCATTACACCACTGGAAATCTCACATTTAATGTGGTTTTATTTAAAACCATGTGATCCTTGTGCAATATGATATATTAGGGTGCTTGAGGTTCGTTCCCCTAAAGGAGGTAGTTCTGACTTTGTAAGTGACATGGAGCCCATAAGAGCAATGGAATTAATGCACCGTTCATACTATTAATTAAATTAAACATTCCCCAGTTATTATTTTAGCTACCTTTCTACTGAGTAGGCTGCTAATGGTAAACAATGAGAAAAACAAATCACATATCACTTTGCATTAATTGAGTTCAAGCATACCTCATCACAGACGCATAAACTATTGTAAGGGAATTACAAAACTCTCTGGAAAGCCAGTGAGATGCAATTAGTGGGACTGATGGCAAATTAGGCTGAATTAACACGCTATCTGATTCAATGGGGATGGGCTGTGCACGCCGGCCACTCGTGCTTCTGCCGTAATGTCGTCAATGTTGCTCTCAGGGGAGAATCAGACTTTTTACTTTTATCCCGCCCTGCGAGTGAAAGCGAGCGACTCCGACTCGGTCCACCCACCCCTGACATTTCACCTGGGAATTGTGAGAGAGTCAGAGAGAACAGCAAAGCACAGTGCTGCTAAGAGAGAACTTGTGAAAGCAGTGGTTTGAAGTTTGTCAGGAAAGCAAAGCTACTACATCAGTTTTCTGCCCCAACTTTACGCTTTGTGGCATTTGAGTCCATTGGAAACCTAAACTAATTGAGAACAAGCAGCCCAAACAAGCACATTGCTAGAGTACCAGTGCACCTGGGAATTGAGAGAGAGAGAACAGCAAAGCACAACACTTCTAAGAGATGACTACTGAAATAAAGTTTCAAGTGTGACAGGGGAAGCGAAACAGTAAGAAACATACATTTTCTGAGGTTCTGCCCAAATTGTACTCCTTGTGTCTGCATTGGTTCCATGGAAAATATGAACTGACTGAGTACAACACAATGCGACCCATAACAACAAGCACCAGGCTACCAGTGCATCTGAAACAGAGCAGAAGGATGTCGGAAAGGATGACGAGGATTCTGCTGCTTATTCCAGAGCTTTGTGTCACACTCACTGACATCTGGTACATTTGCATGGCAGCCGGAGATCCTTGGATTAAGCGCTTACAAGAGTATTGTGGTATCTCATTTAACAACATAATCATCTTATGGAGATGGCGATGTTTCATCCCTGCCTGCTTTATAAAGCTTGGCAGCACAGACTCCCTTTCGCCCATCTCCCTACAGATGTAGGATCTTAATTTGAGCCAGTTTGCTACAGCAGGGAAATAATCCTGCAGCTACAGGAAATGTGAATTATTATGTGGATTATAATTAATGGACATTTTTGTAGGGGCTGATACATTTCCCGTTAGGGAAAATCTAGTCAGAAATTTCTAAGTGGAAATTACAATCTTCAAAAGCCTTTTTAAACCTCAAATACACTACAAGTTTTACATTTCCTGCAATGCAGGAAAGTTATCCTGCAACAGGGTGATCAAATTAAGATCCTACATCTGTAGCTGTCTCACTTTTCTGTGATATCTTCAGAGTTGCAGTTTGGGTATTTACCACATAGACCTACATGGCTCGGGTAAGATTGGGCAGTATACATCATATCGCTTTTGGAGGTTTTTCTCTTTCAATGCATCTGCTTCCCTACGCGCTCTCCCTCAAAAGCTCCATCAATATTTAAGGAATGTCTCTGACAGAAAACAAAAATATATTTAAAACAGACCCCAAGGCCTTGCTAGCCTCCCCGGCAGTTGTGGAGAAATGAGAGATAATCAAAGAGTGGTCCTACCTCCTCAGTGCTGCCCTATGTGGCAAATATGTGCTCCTACATTATGTCTGTGAACTCTGTATGATAATACATCCCCCACCACCATTAATTTTACCTGTGGTATTTATCCACACAGACAGCTGGATTATGAGCAGAGAAAGAGAGGAAAACAGCAGTTGCCTGTTGCCCATTCAAGGTATGTGGTCCAGAAATGATAAGGTGTTGTTCTAAGCTGGCTGTTCTTTCTGTTGTCTAAGATGGATAGGGAACCTAATCTTTCTGACATCTCGCGGTCTGTACTTCTTCCTTCCATGATTTTCTTTCCCCATAAAGAAACGCACAATATCAGAATCATCTGCGCGGGCATGATGTGAGATAGCACCGCATTGAGGAATCTGCTGATGCTGTCAACCCTCCTTTTCCCCCTGGTCTGACTAGTAAGCGATTCACATTTGCTCAACAGTGTCTCTCAGTCATGTATATTTTCAGTGAACAAAACAAATTGAGTTGACAGTGCAGTGGAGCCCAGTGCACTAGCTATAGTCGATGGAAGGCTGGAGAGATTGTTTTCTCTCTGCTCTGTTACTTTCCTCAGTGTACTGCAAAGTGGCACTGCAACTCCCCACAGTCAGCATTCAGTTGAATATTATGTTTATTTAAAGAGAACAACAACTACTGCCCTGGCAGTCAAGGTTTGAATAGCTGAATCCCGTCCGAGATTGTTGCATGCCCTGCATTAATGTCCTGTAAGGTTTTCAAAATGTCTTGGTGATGTCATCCTGTTGCTGAAGATCAAAGGGATTTGAGAGAACCACAGACACAGACCTTGAAGGTCTTCATCACATGCAGTTTGTGCAAATATATCTTGAGTAGATATTTGCTGAAATCCAAATAATACTGTACAAAGGCCAGGAGGCATGTGACATAGCTTTGTAGTTAGCTTAGATGTGGTTCAGAAGGTCAAACCCCAATGCTTGCTAGCACTTAATTTGACATGTTTGCCTCTTTATTCCTGGGTTAGTTTGAAGGACCTACAACCAATAAAACCATCCCACGTCTGATAAAGCATCTGCCTCTGTTGCGTCTGGTGAATATCCTACAGAGAGGGTACGCACATTTGTTTTTCCCTCCGCTTTAAACCATGATTGATGTTTCACATTAGCCTTCCGCACACAATAAATAAATAAACATATTTTAAAAATGAATCCTCTTAATGGATTATTCATGAGTTGTATTCTGCAGACCTCCAATGGTTGTGGCTGGAGCATATGGAGGATGAATTGAGACAGGTTGAGAGGAACAGGTGTTCAGTTTGCTACTAGGACAAGGTGTCTCCATCCCTGGAGGGAAGGGAAGGAAATTCCCAGTTTCCTTTGCCAAACACGGACACCCCCCTTACAAAAAAACACATGTTAAATTAGCAGTTTCACATGTTAAATCAAAATTTCACTTGTGAAATCGCATTTCCATTTGACAGCCCAAGTTTACATTAAAATGTGAAAAATGCAAATGTGAAAGTGTAGCGGACATTTAAAAAAAAAATTTTAGAGCATGGTCGCATTCATCCAAATGCTGTCCTAGCTGGCAAAACAAGATTGGCTGAACAAGTTGGGATGCCATGTTGGAAGAGAAAAGGAGAGCCTCACACTCTAGGAGCTCAGATGCAATAATTGTATAACCAACAAGCTGTTGAAACGCGGGTTATAAAATTGTTGCATCTGAGCTCCTAGAGTGTGAGGCTCTCCTTTTATTTTTCAAGTGTTCTACTCCGCTAGCCAGCACCTCGCCTAAACAGGTGTGCGTTTCTTTTGCCTCCAGATTGACCGGGATGCCATATTGGAACATCTTGAAGACTCTCTGTGCGCGGTATACACAAACAAACACAGGAAGAAATCTGGGGAAAGCTACTAACTTGTTTTAGATTATTCCAAAATGTACTGTGTATCCTTAATTTTCACACTTGAAGGATTTGGATGTTTTTGTCAATTTAAACTGTAATGAGTAAATGGTGTAACTTCATTTGAGTTAAAAGATACATGTTATTCTCGTCAGCCCTCTCCCACCCACCCTACCTCTCTCTCTCTCTCTCTCTCCCTTGTTTTCCCTATCTTCTTGTGGGCATCATGGGGTGTGGGATATGGCCTTGGGCAGATTTATTTATTTCCCTGAGCCAGCAGACTGTTATTCCACACTAGCCTAAAAAACCTTCGCACACACCATCTCCCTCTCCTCCCTCCTTTCTTACTCCTCCCAATGCATTTATTGACATTGCAGCTAAGGCCAAAAAAGTAATATTCTCCTACTGCCTCGATTTATTACCACAAACTGTTAAAGCTAATGTAAATGTCAGAAATCTCCCCGTCAGTTTCGAGGTCTATATTTGTAGCAATATCGGCAAAGCAAATAGATGACTACATGCATTATTTTATTAGGTAAGGGAGCTCATTAAGAAAAAGCTATTACTGTAGTATCAATGCTCAGCGTGTGCGTTTTTAAATAGAGCACACTTTACTAGGTCCACCCTCGCAGCATATTTGAGTATGGCAACAGTTGTGACGGACATATGGGGAGTGAAATGTTTTGGAAAACGAGGGTGCTGTTGTGTGTCATCGCTTCAACCATAGACAGCTGCTTTATTTTCCGATTAGATATAAAGCGAAGAAATGCCTGATATCTATATGGAATTTTCCTTTGTTTAAATATTTACTCGTCAAATGATCTGTATTGCTTTTAGCTTTGTGCTATTAAACCAGTATTGCTTGAGTAAACTCTCTTGTTACTCCATATCCAGCTATGAAAGCTTGATGGATATCAGCCTGCAAACAGCTTATAAGACATTGTCTTTATTCCTCACAGCTTGGGAGATAAACAGTAGTTCGGCAGCATACTAACTGGTCTCATCCTCTTATTTATCCTAATAAATCCTCTAGTCCCTGACAGTGGTCGTCACACAAGGTAAAACCCCAAAGTTGTGATGAATTTTTTATCACGCTTGTCTCTCTATCCTCTATGGAGTAAACTGTATACCAGCATGCCATTATGTGGCCGGCAAAGAGTTCCACTTTGAATTGGCGAGGCAGCAAATTGAACAAATGCCCCATCATGCACAACACACCATGGTCCAGTGGGTCTCTTGCCATGGGCTGTGTTCTGCGTTTGTTGTGATTGTAACAGTGGGCTAACAGACAACTGACAATCACTGTGAATCTTTACAAAATGGTGTCCAACTGTGTTAAGTTTTCTGTCTCTATACCCCCAGCCAAACCAGATCGCTTCACTCTCATGATGTACCTGTGTTGCCCTCCTAAAAAGCTATAAGGCAAAATAAATACATGTTACATGTTATGTAGAGTCACACATGTCCGAATATGACAGTAGTCACAACAGCAACCGCATCCCGAAGCGGGTTGTCGAAAGATAAACCTGACGTGAGGATTTATGTGCTGTCTTGCGATGCCTCAATTGCATGGATTCCAGGCCTCATCATTGTATATAAAGTCCTTAGTATAAATAAGGTTGTCAGGGGATTTCGGGAGCGAGGTGTCTTCTTGGCTCCAGTTGCTGTCAGTTCATTTAGATTCTCCCTCGGAGCAGCGACAGCTATCATCGCTCATAACCACTGTGTCAGTCAAGATGGAGGTAGAGAGACGTGGAAGAGACAGTGACGTTCTAGCCCCTCGGAGGTGCTAACGCAATAAAAGACACCATTACGGGTCTATAAAGGGCCAAATTAATGTCTCTATATACATGGGACAGCAGGGTTGGCTGTGTGTGTGATTGTATCTTTGTATCTTACTGCAGGAGATGGTGTGATGGCTGTTCAGATATGGGCAGCGGTTATCTTGGCCATCGATGACCATTCATATATTGTCTTCTTTCACAAAACTTGTTTAGTCATTAATGCATTTAAAAGTTATCTATTTTATTCAGTCTTTAGTGATGTGGAAAAGACTGATGTCTGCTGTCATTTTTGTTGAATTATTTTCCCTGCTGGATATCTCAGGTAATTGTCACGCCCTGACTCAGGGGACTCTTATATGTTGAGTCAGGGTGTGTATATTCTTTGTTGTGCTTTTTCTATGTTGGTGTTCTAGTATGTGTGGATCTATGTTGGCCGGTGTGGTTCCCAATCAGAGGCAGCTGTCGCTCGTTGTCTCTGATTGGGGACCATACTTAGGCAGCCTATTGGCACTGTCTAGTTGTGGGATCTTGTTCCTTGTAAGGTATGTTGTGTGTTCTACCTTGGACTTCACGTTTCGTTTCCTTTGTTGTTTTGTCGTGTGTTTAAGTTTAATAAACATGTACGCATATCACGCTGTGCCTTGGTCTGACCCGTCATTCAACGAACGTGACAGTAATAACATCTGCAAATCTTCCAGACAGAATAAATGTTTATTTATTTATTTTTATGTGTGAGTGCACGTACAGTATGAGAGATACACTGAGTGTACAAAACATTAAGGACACCTTCCTAATATTGAGTTGTACTGTGAGTGTTTAAAAACAAAAATGTTTTATCTTCTAGCTCTGTCAAATTGGATGTTGATCATTGCTAGACAACCATTTTCAGGTCTAGCCATAGATTTTCAAGCAGATTTAAGTAGAAAACTGTAACTCGGCCACTCAGGAACATTCACTGTCTTCTTGGTAAGGAACTCTACTGTAGATTTGTCCTTGGGTTTTAGGTTATTGTCCTGATGAAAGGTGAATTAATCTCCCAGGTATGGTGGAAAGCAGACTGAACCAGGTTTTCCTCTAGGATTTTGCCTGTGATTTTTATCCTGAAAAACTCCCCAGTCCTTAATGATTACAAGCATACCCATATCATGATTCAGCCACCACTATGCTTGAAAATATGGCAAGTGGAACTCAGTAGTGTGTTGTATTGGATTTGCCCCAAACATAACACTTTGTATTCAGGACAAAACGTGAATTGCTTTACCACATTTTTAGCAGTATTACTTTAGTGCCTTCTTGTTTTGGAATATTTTTTATCTGTACAGGTTTCCTTCTTTTCACCCTCAATTAGGTTAGTATTGTGGAGTAACTACAATGTTGTTGATCCATCCTCAGTTTTCTCCTGTCACAGCCATTCAACTCTGTAACTGTTTTAAAGCTACCATTGGCCTCATGGCGAAATCCATGAACTGCTTTGTTCCTCTCCGGCAACTGAGTTAGGAAGGTCACCTATATATATGTAGTGACTGGGTGTATTGATACACCATCCAAGGTGTAACAACTTCACCATGCTCAAAGGGATATTCAATGTCTGTTTTTTTTTGTTTTTTTACCCATCTACCAATAGGTGCCCTTCTTTGTGAGGCATTGGAAAACCTCCCTGGTCGTTGTGGTTGAATCAGTGTTTGAAATTCACTGCTCGACTGAGGGACCTTACAGATAATTGTATGTGTGGGGTACAGAGATGAGGTAGTCATTCAAAAATCATCTTAAACACTATTATTCACACAGAGTCCATGCAATTTATTACTTGTCTTGTTAAGCCATTTGTTACTCCTGAACTTGTTTAGGCTTGCCATAACAAAGGGGTTGAATATTTATTGACTCAAGACATTTCAGCTTTTTATTTTTAATTAATGTGTAAAAACTGACATTATGGGGTATTGTGTATAGGCCAGTGACCAAAAAAATTGCACTTGAATCCACAACAGAATGTGGAACATGTCAAGGGGTGTGAATACTTTATGAAGGCACTGTCTTTCCCATTCACCCTCTGAATGACACACATACACAATCCATGTCTCAATTGTCTCAAGGCTTAAAAATCCTTCTTTAACCTGTCTCCTCCCCTTCATCTACACTGATTGAAGTGGATTTAACAAGTGACAACAATAAGGGATCATAGCTTTCACCTGGATTAACCTGGTCAGTCGATGTCATGGAAAGAGCAGGTGTCCTTAATGTTTTGTACACTCAGTGTATAAGATAGGTGATAGAGGAACATGAAGGGGAGAGAGAGGGGAGGGAGAAACATTGAATACGGAACAGCTATGTGATCCTAGTTAATTGATAGGATTATTGTCCTCCGTCAGCTATGAAATTAAACACAATTTTCTGAACATGACACCCCGCTGTATCCGCCACTCTCCCTGGTGTTATGCTGTGCTGTTAAGTGTACAGGGTAGATGAAATGGCTGTTTAGGTAATTTACATGAGCTTAAAGCACTGGAGGTACAGCCCTGGAATCTCAGGTCTCACTGTAGGGAGGGAGGATGCAGAAGACCCGCCTTCACTAATGCAGTTATCTCAGTGGTGACAGGGACACTGAAGGGTTCTGATTGGACATTGGATTATGATTGGCAGGTCAGGAGGGGCTCTGATTGGACATTAAATGAAGAGTGATTACTGTAGAGCACCAGGCTAATGTGAATAAGTGACCCTAAGTATGTTTATCACTCAAGGTGGCATGCTCCTTGACTGGGAGAAAGAGGGACATCTTAACATCTTATTAAAGAGAGGGGGGAGGGCCGAAGTTGCCTCTTAACGTTCCTTATCCAATACACCCTGGATTTTTCCCCAATGGATTTACTGTACCTGAACCAAAAATCAATATAGTGTTGTAAAAAACACCACTGTTACTATGGGTAAAATAAAAAATAAGTGTATGTGTGAACTGTAACAATTTATGAATCCCAAGCCTACGTTTCTCTGAATACATGTGGCAGAAGTCATTTGCATACAGTACAGTAAATAGCTGGCACTGCAGACCATCCATAGTTGGCATAACTGCTCCCGTCTTATTTTACAAGTTATGTGAGTCTATAATTGTTACTTCCCTTTCCTGTGAACATTATCAACAAATGTACATTCCTGCATGGAATGAGAGGACTGTATGACTGAAAATGCATTTTGATATTTAGTATTTTGTTTTAGACAGTTGGACTTTACTTGACTGGAAATGTATTATGTTGTACATGATGTATGATGAAAATACAGCACCCACATCATCACACACAAACAGTAATTGATGTGTACAGAATCCAGGCATGAGCATTCACCTGTTGCCAGGAGCGTTTGCATCCAAGCTAATATGTGTCACCGCGATACTCTGCAAACTGACAGCCGAGAACCGTCAAACGCAGTATGTTTTTGTTAGAAGCTCATCGCGCTCCAGTCACATTGCTGCTATTCATACAAACAGCTTTTAAACACTGGACACTTCCCGTTCAGTTTTTCACACTGTGGGTATTCTCACATACTATAGCTCATTCTAATATATCTACTACGGCACATTGCATTTTTGTTACACTGTTTATACACACTGCGCATTTACTGTATATACTGGATTGTTGACATAGCTCACTGTACATATCATTCTTATTATATATTTTTGGTGTATATACGCATAGATTGCATTTTGGATTATTGATAGTGTTATTTGGGTTCTTAATTGGATTCATTCTGCATTCTTGACTTCTTGTTTCTAGTTTTTTCATATTATTTGTATAGTACTTGTATGTCATTTTACTGCACTGTTAGGAGCAAGTAACAAATGCATTTTGCTGCACCCGCTATAACATCTGCTAAATTGTGTACTGATAAACTTGTATTTTATTTTGATGTGTACCCTTTATTTGACAATAAGAAAATCATTATTTTCAAGTTTGAGATGTGTGAGTATGAAGCCTCAGATTCATGCTTGATGTTGTGCCTTAATAAAATAGTTCCTTACGACAATCCCAACGAGAAACCACATCAAAAGCAAACATATTTGCTTGATCCCTTTATTTTTTTGTCACGTTCTCTTGAAATCAAATGAAAGATTTAAAGGAAGCATCTCGTCAGAATTCATGGCAATCTGTTCTCTGTTTGTTTGTTTGTTTTTAATGAGGGGAGGTTGTGACCCCAGGCTTTTTTCTTTCACCCTTTCTTCTAGTTCGAACAAAATATCTACTTCTCTCTTGTTCTCTAGAGACTTCAATCCTCCATGTGTTATGAAGTTACATGTGGCTGCCTAGTGCCTATACTAGGTTATCCACCAAACAATATTTTATTGTCCAAGTGAACATAACCAGCTTTAACCAGCCTGGAGCTATGAATACAATTACACAAATGTTTGAGACATAAACCGTTTTGGTGATAAGCTGGTGTTTTTTCTCTCCTTTTCTTCTTCTCTCCCATTCGCCCTCCTGTTCCACCAGCCAATTAGACATGTGTGCTGTGCAATGTTGCTGAAAAGCCCTGCGCAGCACAGTGTCTCAAAATGCCCAAGGTGTGTTATTATCTTGCATTAGTGCACCACATGCCTCGCTATAATGATTAACTAATTGGCTCAGTGCATGTCCTGAAATAATAAAGAAATTAGACACTTTTTCTCAGATTAGCTTTATGGTGTCTGCGTTGTACAGTTAATGAGGGAAAATAAGTAAAACATGTCTCTGAATTTGCATTATGTCTCTTATATATTTGAACATCCAAATGAAAATGGAGGGAATGGTTCTACTGAATGTAAGAAGCTAACATGAAATGAGTTTGACTAAAATGAATAAAAGTGACATGAAGTAAACGTTACTGTAAGTGGATGTTACTCTAGTCTAGGACTATCCGTACTGAGCTGATGATTATGCAGTAAATTAGCATTTGAAGCAGACAGACAACCTGTGATTTGCAGATCAGTATTGCCATGTTGCTAGGAAGGCTTGTGGGCGTAGAAGGCTATACAGATATGATGAAGAAAGTGACACACATCTTGCTAGTAAAAATGATGCACCCTGAAGGGGAAGCCTGCAGCACCCATCAGTTTGGAGCCAAGAGATGAACAAGGTCAATTGACATGCAACCATGTAATCAAATTGAAGCCATACACAAACACTGCATGCAAATAATTGAACAACATTTCACAAATTAATAGGGTTATACTGCTAATGTGCTGTGAATACATTCATTTATTTGTTGATTTAACGTCTGAAATGTATTTACATGTTTCACATATATTTACATACAGTATATACATTTTTCAAATCGTGCCCTAAGCTATTAGTCAGTTAAGGTTTCACATTGTTTCAATCCTAACATTACCCTCACGGTAGTTTCCTTGTTATTTGAACTTCCTCTATCAATGTAATCATGTTATTTCAACTTCCTTCATCAATGTAATCAGGTGGCTATAGAAACAATTAGAAATCTTATTATTGATTTATGGTTGAAATCATTGACATCCATAATTGTAACCCAGATTTCAACCATAAATCAATTATAGGATTTCAAGGGTGAAATCTTTTGACAACTCAATAAAATATCAACCAAGTGTTGGCCCTGGTGTTTCGGGTAGCAGCCGGTGGATCTGGCCCCCGCCTCCATCCATGGGTAGGGGATGCTGTTCTATCCTAACTCAGTGGGTAGATAGGGGGATAGGGGCTGTCAGTCAGATGAATAGCAGGTTGGCTAATTGCGAAGGTTGCTCTCGGGAGTCCCCAGGCAGGGTAAGATAACGTGAGAGCAATTCGGGGGCTTATTCATGAGTAATGACCTTGCCTGTCTTGACATAACTTCCTGGATGTAGATAGACAGTGACATCATCTCCGCTCGACAAGGTAACCATGTGGATAAGGGTTGAGTGGTACAGGATTTTTGTTGCAATTGGGGGAAGGAAGGAGGAGGGGGATGAGAGTGGTCCATTAGTGCTAATTTAGAGAGATAGGGTTTGGGGACTAAGTGGATTTTTCGAGTCTATTGTTTTGGTATTGGATTGACAAAAAGAGATGTTGATTTTGCTTCCAACAAGGAGTTGAGAGTGAACACCAAGGTAACCTTTGTAAATGACTATCAATCCGTAGCACTCACATCTGTAGCCATGAAATGCTTTGAAAGGCTGGTCATGGCTCACATCAACACCATCATCCCAAACACCCTGGACCCACTCCAATTTGCATAACGCCCCAACAGATCCACAGATGACACAATCTCTATTACACTCCATACTGACCTCTACCACCTGGACAAGATGAACACCTACGTGAGAATGCATTGTTGTTAAAGGCCCATAATTAAGCATTTCACTCTTAGTCTACAGCTGTTGTTTCCAAAGCATGTGACAAATAACATTTGATTTGATTTGATTGTTGAGATCATTTTGAGAAGAAGAATACAGGAAGAATGCTTATTGTCCATTTGTCAACTTGTTTGAGCGTCCACGCGAGGTAAAAATGAACCATTGCTCCACAACTCCATCAATAGGAGCTAAAGAATATATTCACATATTGCTTATGCAATCAACACATTATTCTTTGTCCATAACTACCTACTTTAATACTGGTGTATACTGATGTATAACAATTACATATTTTCTCTGTATAGGAGGAAATTCATATCATCACATATATTTGTCCCATTGTCAACCCAGCTTTCCTGTACATCAAATCTGGATGAATAACCAAATATGTGGGAGATGCCATGGCAAAGACACATTGTACAGTACCAATCTGAAAACGGTATACTGCCATTATTATTAACATTCTATAATGCACTCCATCACCACCTTCTTATTTGTCACCCATCTCCCGGTGATGTGTTCTGCTGTATGAGCATCAGCTGAGCGATGTAATAATGGAAGGAGATGAACATAACCTGTTCTATCACTCTGTTATCTGTCAGTAAAGACACCAACACCACCACCATCATCTTCATACTCTTCATCACCACCACCATCATTTCCACCATCCAGTTGGCTTAATCTACACATTTCATATGGAATTTGCATCATGACACCCATTCAGTGAAGAAAAATAAGAATAAAGAGAGGGAAGGTAAATGTATTGGAAAAACAATAAATACTGTGGCAGATGAGAGAGAGAAGAGAAATAACATATTTTACTGCTCTTCAACTGGCACCATCAGGCTGAATTGCGAGTACAATTTACATTGACACAATATTATTCCAAAACACAATAAACAATTACATATAGGTCAAAAGCAATTAATAACATTTATGAAAGTAGCTAGTAATAATGTTCATAATCTGCTGTTGGGCAGTGATTTGAGCAGAGCTGTTGGGCAGTTGGTTTGGGCGAAGTGGGGCATCGATGTTACAGTCAGGAATAATCAGTCATATTGACAGGCCAGGAGCTCTTCGTAAGGGCACCTCACTGTCTCGGACATTCACCGTTCATCTGTAGTAGCTAGCCGCTCCAAGGTATCTAGACCTCGATGGACGAAAGTTTAGCACCCACCTGGATGACGCCTTGGCAGCTGCTGCGCCAAAGCACACCACATTTCAGCCGTGGTCCAGAAAAGTCCATAGGCAACAACGAGCACCAACAGTCATCCCATCTTTGCACACAGTCCTTGTCATTCCAGGTACCGACATGTGAAACAAAAAAGGCAGTACTTTGTCCAAGTGAAATTTGAATCAAAACTAGAAGCCCAACAGTTGTACCATCTCAGTCCTGCAACTCAGTGATTCAACATTGCAGGTCGTTGTTGTATGCGATCAAAAGTCAGAGATATAAAAAATTTAAAGTTACAGTATGTAAAAACATGCTTAAAAATACATAAAAAATTTGAAATATGTACACAATATAAAGGAGCCCTCTGCCTAGACTGCCACTAGGCACCATTGGCAACTATATAACATATAGATCTTGATATTTATTAATTCTAAAAAATATATAGACACTCCTTGTCTCTCACTTGATGTTTTGCAGCAACAGTCTTCCAACAACCTTCCACCTCCCCAGTTTTAATATTCGCTTGCCAGTTATGATTTTCATATGTGCATTTTCGTGGAACAGTTTAATTTCAATAATAATATTTTCGTGTCTCAAAATCATTGTTACGTGATTAATAATACAAATCGGAATTAAAATGATACAAATCTAAACGTTTAAATGCCACTAATGCGAGAGCACCAGCCTCTGCCATATGGACACATTGATTCACCGTGATCATTGACAGCTAAAGAAATGAGCGCATGGAACTAAGAGTAGGGTTGGAACTAGCAGTAGGCTAATAACTTTCATTGTCAGCTAAGTAAAAAATACATGAAGTCAACAAATAAAAGAAAACATCTTGATGAAAATGCAGGTTCTTTCAATTGCATTAATCTCTCTACTCCCCCTATCTGCCTCCCTTGCTGTCTTGACTTGAGCTATCGCTAGTGAAGTGCAACGTTGTATCAAATCAATCAGCTGGGTGAAGGTATGTCCCTATGCTGTCGCTAGCAAACTTGTAACATTGTATCAACTAGCCTATTCCGGGCCCTCAGTGTTTCCTGCACCAGCGAGCTCGGGACAGACACAGCTGTTTTTGCACAAAGCAGCTATATGGTATCCTCAGAGCATGACATTTTGCTCTTTCACACCGAGGCCTGGTGATTGTCGAGGGGGAGAGTGTTGGAAAGATTTTTCGAATTGCCTACTGTGAGGAAATAATGTCATTCACAATGGATAGAAAAATATATATCTGACTTCGATGACTTACTGTGTGAGGTAAAGAAAACAATGACTGAAAGCTGAGCTTATTAGTGGTGGTGAGTTAAGACAATTAGAAATCAGACATCCCCAAATGGGCACTTTCCTTAGTTAATGTAACAAAATGACTGGGATTAATGGTACGTTTACTACTGGTGACATACTGTATGTAATAGGGAATTGATAAAAATAAACAAACGGCAAACAATTAACACAATAGAACAATGAATGTGCAAAAATTGTCTGGAGACAGCTCAGTGCATTCTGGAGAGCTGAGTGCTTTCTGGAGAGAGAGACTTGTCAATATCTTCACCACACACCCCTCCCCTTCTTCCTGTCTCAACATTTCAAATGATACTCAAGACACATTATCTTCACACATATTTTAGATGCATTGCTTTTCACTGACAGCCTCATCTAAATAATCAGCTTCCCAACTAGGCATATGATTTGAAACAATACACAGCTTTAAAAGAAGTGAATGATCCTCTGTGGCAAAGTCATGCGCTCTGGTGAAGTATTTTGAAGTATTTTATTTATTTCTGTATAGGCAGGAGTAATTACATAATTTAGGGACATTTAATTTAATGTACTTTAGGCTGTAGTGACTACTGTTACCGAATCTTGTCCTATGCTTAAGCTACTCATCACATTAGGAATTGTATATTATTGTTAGCCTGCAAATACTTTATTATAAAGTATTTTCCCACGGCAATGAACACAGGTTGAAATGTATTTAATGATCTACTAATAACTATAGTGACTACAGTGTAGGCTGTGTTACTTTATTTTTCATTAAACACTGGCATTATGAATAAATAACAAGTTAGTTGATCTAAATCAAAGGTTGACGCACTATGCATGCACGGGAGTGGACACTGCAGTTTTTCCGCTAACCCACTTTTCCCCAAAGCGCATTTCATCTTGGAGTGGCGGTGATGGCGGGAAGCTGCTATTGAAATGGGGATAAACTGTGCTGGCAGTCCTCCCCTTGCAGTTACCCAAACACTGCTCCGCCCCTCCTTCGATCCCTCTGCCAGGAAGATAAATAAATAAATATGAAGGCAGAAATACTACCGCTGCTGCATCCTCCCGAGGATAACAAGAATAATGCCTTAATTTGCTGCAGGGCTCGACTCTGCACCAACTACAGACTTGCCTTTTATGGCTGTAGTATTTCTGATTGGCATTCTAGGAATCCCATTCCCCTAGTAGAGGAAAAGAAGAGATATGTTTGTTTTCCTGCGCAGTTGTGCGTATTCTACAAGGCCTCTTTTTATTTGTCTGTGCCTGTGTTTTCTCTCAGGCATGGAAGAATGAGTCAAACACACACTCAAAAAGTCACTATTTTGCCTCCTAAACACTCAAAACAGCTGAAAATACCAGTGCGCAGATACAGTATACCAGTTATATTGTTTTATTGTATTATATGTTTTTTCTTTTCATTGAAGATCAGAATACAGATTTTGACAACCCTATTTGACCACACCCTCAACTCCTGAATAGTGAAGATTAAAAACAACAATGAGAGCATCACCCTCTCCATCTATCTCCCCATTTCAGTCCCAGTGTACTGTAAGTGATTGAGTCTCACACCTCAGTGTAGAACACAGGGAATGGAATTGAAGGAATCTGGGGCTGGCTCCCATAAACCTGATCCATTTCCTGTCTGAGAGAAGATAAGTCAGTCTGTGGTGAGCAGGGTCCTATGGGTCCTATGTGGGAATCTGCAGGTGTTACCTTATTCCTTTCCTCTTCTTCTACCTCTCCCTCTCTGAAGATTTGAGTATGCTACTGAAGGAAATGGAGGGAAGACTAAAGAGATATAGTTCAACACGGATTCACAAAAACTCAGTAAAACTATTGCACTGTAGTTTAGATATGACAACATTAATGAAGTAGCAACAGGAGGGATTTCACAACCTTGATGTGGTACAGTATGCTATTGCATCTAGAGGTAGCTAAATCATTGTAAAAAAAAGGCAAGCATTGCTATCAGGGGACAGTTTTAGGAGACTCAGCCAGCCGGACGTGACCCTCCTGACCTCGACCCAGTCTCACCCCCACCCCACTTCCTTATCGGGTGCGATCGCCACGCCAACCGGCTGTGTGACCTTGACTAGCAGATAAAAGCAGCAGACAGATAAGGAAAGAAGAGGGGTGGAGAAGGAAGAGGGGAAGCGAGGGAGGAATAGAGTGACTTGAAAATGTTCTTCCTAAACTCTGGTTGTTGAAAACCCCAATTTACATTACAGGGAGGTGAAATCCACAGGGAGGTTTTATGATAGATGAATAAAGTACGCAAAGAGGGGGATGAGGAGGGGAGAGAGGGGGAGAAGGGTGGATGTCTGGGGTGACCCGCTTTAGCAAATTTGGCTCTGGGGAAAGGAAAAGAGAGAGCTGGTGGATTTAAGCCATACTTTTAGAGTAGGGAGAGGATAGGGGATATCACTCTACAAGCTCTCATGTGACAAGAGTTATATTTATCACAGTGTCATATTGGGGATTTAGGAGTGGGCTTTGGAAATGCAGCAACCCTTCCCCATCAGTACAGCAGGTCACAGCAAAACACTGAAAGGAAGGGAGGGGGTATAGCCGTACTATACCAAAATACACAAATGTGTCGTTGTCTTATACAATACACAGTGCGTTAGCCAATGAACATTAATTTCACTGAACCCTATTGCCGTGCCTTGGTTTTGCATCAGTGTGAACGTTGGAGTGAATTTGTTACATGTGTTTAGTCGATAGCCCAGTAATTGTAAACACTTTCAATAAAGCAGTGTTCCCAGGTTGCTTGACAGAGCTCCGTACGCCACCGTCAGAGAAAAATAAAATGGAATGGATGTTTCTGAACGTGACACCCCACTGTATCCGTCGCCTTCCCCAGTGTCGTATGTGCCGTTAAGTGTGTGGGCAGATGAAATGGCGGTTTAGGTGATTTACATGAGCTTAAAATACCGGAGGTGCAGCCCTAGAATCTCAGGTCTCACTGTAGGAAGGGAGGCTGCAGAAGACCCGTCTCTCTACTGCAGTTCTCTCAGTGGTGACAGAGAAGTTAAGGGAAGTGTGATTGGACATTCGATTATAAGTGAAAGGTCTGGCGGGGCCTTGATTGAATGTTTTATGATGATTGGCAGGTCAGGAGATCAGTTTCTTCCTGAGCAGATGTTAATGACCAAACATTGTGTGCCACCACAACTCTTTAGAGCACCAGGCTAATGTGAATAAGTGACCCTAAGTATGTTTATCACTTAAAACCTCTACGGAATCGGTGTCCCGTATACGGGACGGTTGAGCTAACGTGCGCTAATGTGATTAGCATGACTGTTGTAAGTAACAGCAAACTTTCCAGGACATAGACATGTCTTATATGGGCAGAAAGCTTACATTTAATAATTAATCTAACAGCACTGTCCAATTTACAGTAGCTATTACAGTGAAAAAATACCATGCTATTGTTTGAGGAGAGTGCACAACAAACAAAAAAACTTAGCAGGCCAACTGGTTTGATACATTCACCTCTGAAGGTAAATAATGTACTTACATTCAGTAATCTTGCTCTGATTTGTCATCCTGAGGTTCCCAGAGATAAAATGTAGCATAGTTTTGTTTTATAAAATCCATTTTTATATTCAAATGTAGGAACTGGGTTCTACAGTTTGAACCCTTGCTGTCTCTGGCTCCACACCCACCCCGCCCGGCCATCTAGATGTGTGAAAGTTAGTGTATAAGCTAATGATCCTTCATGTATGACATTCCTGGGAGTGTGTAAAGTTACATTTTGTATTACCATATCATTTTTGTATGTTCTCTATAGTTATGTACTTGAAAATGTATCAATTGACCAATTTGGCACATTTGGGCAGACTTGATACAAAATAGTCCAGTATTGCAACACTTCACTGGATCAATCTGAAACTTGTGATCTGATTTTGTGATTTGTATTGTTATCTGGATGAAGAACTTCACTCCAAGACGGAGAGGACACCATATGTTACACAAACAAAATATATTATTTTAACATTTTGTACAAAATATAACCCTGCATGCTACCCAATCCTAAATTGGCACTCAGCTTTTACATCCGTATGTCCCTCCATTGAGAAATGTGCATGTATTCAGTGTTTTATCCATGTGAGGCAGTGCAAGCTTTATGTTGTCAAACTGTGTTTGTAATTGCACATCTCCATGTTGTGTGCCCACGGCTATACCATTCCAACTGTCCCATCCCCTCCAATCAAGGTAGCCATAGCTTGGCTGTCATTGGTCAGTTCCGCAATAGAGTTCCTGACCTTTCGGAGGGAGCCCATTTGGGTCGTCGCAGTTGGCTTCCTCACATCCTGTCAGACACCAGTTCTATGAGGCACAGAAAAGCAACCCCAGAAATGTAAAACACACTGGCAGTACAGATGTAGGATTTTAATTTGAGCCAGTTTGCTACAGCAGGAAAATAATCCTGCAGCAACAGGAATTGTGAATTATTATGTGGATTATAATAATGGACATTTTTGTAGGGGTTGATAAATTTTTCGTAATGGTGTGGAAATTACAAACCAGAAATATTTTTAAACCTCAAATACACTACACGTTTAACATTTCCTGCATGGCAGGAAAGTTCTCCTGCAACAGGGTGGTCAAATTAAGATCCTACATCTGTACTTTGGTAGCAGTACCGTTCCTGTTGTGACTTTGTGGGTAGAGGTTGGATCAATGTTAATGGCATATCTGCTTTCTCTGACAGAGATAACTGTGATTGGCATTCTAGTAATAATCAAGTTGTTTAAAAAAACACATTGTTTCTGAGTTTACCATGTAGGTACCAGTTTAGCTATACTGTAAAATTGAGATTTACTGAAACAATGGATGAAATTAACAAAATAAAAAATAAAAAATATATTTGAGAACAATGTTCTAATGTGTGTTACAGGAGTGGGTCGCAGTTCCGGAGCGACCCACTAGGTGTCATCCTCCGACAACCATAGGCACCTCCTCACTCATAGTCGGGATTAATTATCTGCCAATTGGTGTCACCTGTGGCTATCTGATTCACCTGTGTATTTATGCCCTCATTTCCCTGTGTTCCCTTGCTCAGTTTTCTCTGCTACTTCCTTGATGTCAAGCAGTATGTATCTGTGTCGGATCACGTGACGGAGTTACAGGTACTCGAGAAGTGTTCTCCCTGTGTCATTGTGTTTTTCCAGTCAGAGTTAGTATTTCTTGCGAAAGTATTCACCGCCTTGGCATTTTTCCTATTTTGTTGCCTTACAATGTTGAATTAAAATAGATTTTTGGGGGGTTTGTATCATTTGATTTACACAACATGCCTACCACTTTGAAGATGCAAAATATTTTTTGTGTGTGAAACAAACAAGATATAAGACAAAAAAACAGAAAACTTGAGCGTGCATAACTATTCACCCCCCCAAACTCAATACTTTGTAGAGCCACCTTTTGCATCAATTACAGCTGCAAGTCTTTTGGGGTATGAAAAAAATAAAATAATGTATGCACTCACTAACTGTATGTCGCTCTGGATAAGAATAAATGTAAAATGTAAATGTATGTCTCTATAAGCTTGGCAAATCTAGCCACTGGGATTTTTGCCCATTCCTCAAGGCAAAACTGCTCCAGCTCCTTCAAGTTGGATGGGTTCCGCTGGTGTACAGCAATATTTAAGTCATACCACAGATTCTCAATTGGATTGAGATCTGGGCTTGTTTCCCCTTAAACCACTTGAGTGTTGCTTTAGCTGTATGCTTAGGGTCATTGTCCTGCTGGAAGGTAAACCTCCGTCCCAGTCTCAAATCTCTGGAAGACTGAAACAGAATTTCCCTGTATTTAGCGGCATCCATCATTCCTTCAATTCTGACCAGTTTCCCAGTCCCTGCCGATGAAAAACATCCCCACAGCATGATGCTGCCACCACCATGCTTCACTGTATGGATGGTGTTCTCGGGGTGATGAGAGGTGTTGGGTTTGCTCCAGACAAAGCATTTTCCTTGATGGCCAAAAAGCTCAATTTGAGTCTCATCTGACCAGAGTACCTTCTTCCATATGTTTGGGGAGTCTCCCACATGCCTTTTGGTGAACACCAAACGTGTTTGCTTATTTTTTTCTTTAAGCAATGGCTTTTTTCTGGCCACTCTTCCATAAAGCCCTGCTCTGTGGAGTATATGGTTTAAAGTGGTCCTATGGACAGATACTCCAATCTCCGCTGTGGAGCTTTGCAGCTCCTTAAGGGTTATCTTTGGTCTCTTTGTTGCCTCTCTGATTAATGCCCTCCTTGCCTGGTCCGTGAGTTTTGGTGGGCGGCCCTCTCTTGGCAGGTTTGTTGTGGTGCCATATTTTTTCAATGTTTTAATAATGGATTTAATGGTGCTCCATGGGATGTTAAAAGTTTCTGATATTTTTTTATAACCCAACCCTGATTTGTACTTCTCCACAACTTTGTCCCTGTCCTGTTTGGAGAGCTCCTTGGTCTTCATGGTGCCGCTTGCTTGGTGGTGCCCTGTGCTTAGTGGTGTTGCAGACTCTGGGGCCTTTCAGAACAGGTGTATATATTCTGAGATCATGTGACAGATCATATGACACTTAGATTGCACACAGGTAGACTTTGTTTAACTAATTATGTGACTTCTGAAGGTAATTGGTTTAACCAGATCTTATTTAGGGGCTTCATAGCAAAGGGATTGAATATATATGCACGCACCACTTTTCCGTTATATAATTTTTTTTCATTTCACTTCACCAATTTGGACTATTTTGTGTATGTCCATTACATGAAATCCAAATAAAAATCAATTTAAATTGCAGGTTGTAATGCAACAAAATAGAAAAAAGGCCAAGGGGGATAAATACTTTTGCAAGGCACTGTAGTCTGTTGTTTTGCATACTGGCTTTTGGACCACCAGTAAAGATCCTTGTTTCACCATCCT
The DNA here is from genome assembly GCF_020615455.1 of Coregonus clupeaformis. Lineage (NCBI taxonomy): Eukaryota > Metazoa > Chordata > Actinopteri > Salmoniformes > Salmonidae > Coregonus > Coregonus clupeaformis. The sequence continues at coordinate 8,394,762 of NC_059230.1, forward strand.
TGCCTACTGCCTACTGTCTATCCTGCACCACACCTGGGTCACACCTCACACCAACCCTTACAGAAAACTGAGCGAATTTGGACCCAGCGGAGGCAGCACAGTATCATAGCGCATTGGCAGAGCAGGGAGCCATGCTGGATCAGCACGACTGCAGCCTGCAGCAGATCATCGAGAATCTCCGCCAGCTGACGATTGGCGTGCAGAGCCGGGTGGACACCCGACCAACCCCGGCAGCCAGTCTTGCCTGCAACATCACGGGAACCCCGCCTACCACCTCCGGAGAGGTACGACGCAAGTCCAGAAAGCTGGAGGGAATTCGTCACACATTGTTCCCTGATGTTAAGCCTGCAACCCTCCTCCTTCCCGACGGAGCAGGTCCGGGTGGCCTACATTATAACTCTGTTGACAGGTCGGGCCCATGTCGGCTACCGTGGAGTGGGAGAGCCAAACTCCGGCGTGCTCCGACTCCTACCAATTCACCCGGGAGTTACGCAAGGTGTTCAAGGGGTAATAGGGACACGAGGGAACACAGCTGAGTGTGGGTAAACAGAGAGGCAAAGCCAGGTGGCAAATATACACACATACCTGGGGTGAGACACACATCTGGACACCTGTATGGTGGAGAGGGAGGTCTCTATCGCTGCAGGGCATGATGGGTAATGATATCTTTGTGTGTCTGTGTGGCTGAACAGCACTTAGCATATTGATGATGTGAAGGGAAATCAAACATACGTTAACCTGATTTATTATTAGAGACACAGATATATCATATTTGTAAGGGTTGGTGTGAGGTGTGTCCCAGGTGTGGTGCAGGATAGAGAGTAACGGAATGCTCCACCCTTGGGCCAGCCCCGCGTCCATCAGGTTTCCCACGGCTCCAGAATCCACTTGTGCATGCGCCCGACGCGCAGCCAGGAGTCGGCTCACGGCTTGTCGGCAGGGTGACCGTTCGGTGGCGGACTACTCCGTGGAGTTCCGGAACCGGGCTCGAGAGCTCGAGAGGTTGTCCTGTACGCGCAGGGGCTATCAGAGAGGATGAAGAACAAACTCTCCTTCAGGGAGCTGCCTGAGCAACTGGACGGCCTCGTCGACCTCTCGATGCAGGTGGACATTCGGCGTCATAAGATCAGGGAGGAGACACCTCAGGAGGAGGCTATGCAGCTGGTTGCACCGCGCTTGTCCCGGATGGAGAGGCAGAGGCATCTGCCCCAGGGACGTTGCCGGTACTGCGGCCACAGAGGTCACCACGGTGACTCATGCCAGGAGAACCCGGGAAAACGGGAGGGCTCGCTGGTATCGGTAGGGGTGCTAGCAAGCCTGAACAGAAACCCCAACTCCAGAGACGCCCAGACTTTTCTCCCCGTCCAGTGGGCCCGCGCTGCGCGTCGGGCGCATGCACAAGTGGATTCTGGAGCTGTGGGAAACCTGATGGACGCGGGGCTGGCCCAAGGGTGGAGCATTCCGTTACTCTCTATCCTGCACCGCACCTGGGACACACCTCACACCAACCCTTACAAATGTAATATATCTGTGTCTCTAATAATAAATCAGGTTAACGTATGTTTGATTTCCCTTCACATCATCAATATGCTAAGTGCTGTTCAGCCACACAGACACACAAAGATATCATTACCCATCATGCCCTGCAGCGATAGAGACCTCCCTCTCCACCATACAGGTGTCCAGATGTGCGTCTCACCCCAGGTATGTGTGTATATTTGCCACCTGGCTTTGCCTCTCTGTTTACCGACACTCAGCTGTGTTCCCTCGTGTCCCTCTTACCCCTTCACCCAAGGCCTTTAGCTGCATTATGGGATAGCTGCACCACTATGACAGACCCAGCCCTGCATGTGTGCCCTCTCTACATCTGCTCTTGGCTGCTCTCCAAGAACCTGTAAAACAATTGCTGAAACACATATGTATCAAGTCAATTAGATTATTTGATACATATGATTCATCTCGCTAATCTGTGTAAGGTGGAGATTTTGGGGTGTTGTGTCCCCCACCTGCACTGTAGGTCGTTCAGGTACGTACACGCACAAACTTGCGCACACACACACACACATACATACACACACTGTCCTATGGTCATGCCCACATTAATAACTGCTTGTGAGGTCACTCCTTCCCCTTTGGTCTGGCAGGAGGTGTACGTCTGGCACCATCTGTGTCCAGTTGTCATGGAGATTAATCTAAGTTAAGTTTAATGCCACGCTGAGGTTGGTCACCCGGTGACTGATTAAAGCCATGTCTGAAGAGAGATGTCTGATAATTGCTTTTCTGTTACACAGGTAAAGGGCATTCAGTGTCAAGGTTACTGGTCCTGTCCACTGTTTATATAGGGGAGACATACAGGAGGCCTGTGTGTTGGTGATGGTTGGAGGGGGGAGTGGTAAAGGTCTGTGTGTGTGTGTGTGTGCTAGTACACTACATATACAAAAGTATGTGGACACCCCTTCAAATTAATGGATTCGTCCATTTCAGCCACACCCATTGATGACAGGTGTATAAAATCGAGCACACAGCCATGCAATATCCATAGACAAACATTGGCAGTAGAATGGCCTCACTGAAGAGCTCAGTGACTTTCAACGTGGCACCGCATAGGATGCTACCTTTCCAACAAATCAGTTTGTCAAATTTCTGCCCTATTAGAGCTGCCCCGGTCAACTGTAAGTGCTGTTATTGTGTAGTGGAAACATCTAGGAGCAACAATGGCTCAGCCTCAAAGTGATAGGCCACACAAGCTCACAAAATGGGACCGCCAAGTGCTGAAGCGCGTAGCGTGTAAAAATAATCTGTCCTCGGTTGCAACACTCACTACCGAGCTCCAAACTGCCTCTTCAAGCAACATCAGCACAATAACTGTTCATCGGGAGCTTAATGAAATGGGTTTCCATGACCGAGCAACCGCATACAAGCCTAAGATCAAGCAATGCCAAGCGTCGGCTGGAATGGTGTAAAACTTGCCGGACTAAGTGGAGCAGTGGAAACTCGTTCTCTGGCAGGCCCACCGACGAATCTGGGTTTGGCGGATGCCAGGAGAACGCTACCTGCCCCAATGCATAGTGCCAACTGTAAAGTTTGGTGAAGGAGGAATAGTTGTCTGGGGCTGTTTTTCATGGTTCGGGCTAGGCCACTTTGTTCCAGTGAAGGGAAATCTTAACGCTACAGCATTCAATTACATTCTAGACAGTACTCTGCTTCCAACTTTGTGGCAACAGTTTGGAGAAGGCCCTTTCCTGTTTCAGCATGACAATGCCCCCGTGCACAAAGCGAGGTCCATACAGAAATTGTCACGCTCTGGCTCCGGGACTTTGTATGTTGAGCCAGGGTGTGTTCGTTTCGTTGTGTTCTGTTTGGTTGGGTTGTTCTATGTGGTTGTATTTCTTTGTTTGGATGAGAGACTCCCAATCAGAGGTAACGAGTGTCAGCTGTTTGGCTCGTTGTCTCTGATTGGGAGCCATATTTATAATGTCTGTTTTCACCTTGTGTTTGTGGGTTTTTGTTCCTTGTCAGTCATTGTCTGAGGACGTTACGTATCGTTTATTGTTTTGTATTCGTGTTTGCACTTTACTATTAAAGTATGTTCGCTCAACACGCTGCGCCTTGGTCCTCTCTAACCAACGATCGTGACAGAAAAACCCACCTTAACCAGATCAAGCAGCGTGACGAGGAGAGAGGATAAACGTGGGAGGAGATGATTGCGAGTCTGGCAAGAGGGAGAGAGGCCTGGGCCACGGGGAGGAGAGACCCCCAGGAAATTTTTAGGGGGGGGCTCACGACGTCGGGGCAGCAGGTGTACGGGTTAGAGCGGTGCAAAGCGTTGGCAGAGAAGGCCGCCAGGTTAGGGGGGCCACTGGGCACAGAGGAGAGGGAAAGTGTGGAGGCACGGCGAGAGGTACTGGGGTGTGTTACCAGTCCGGTCCGGCCCGTTCCTGATCCCTGCGTGGGGCCAGTGGTGTGTGTCCCCAGTACGGTCCGGCCTGTTCCTGCCATTCCCACCAAGGCAGTGGTGCGCGTCGTCAGCCCAGCCCGGCCTGTTCTTGCCATTCCCACCAAGTCTGTGGTGTGCGTCGATAGCCCGGCCCGGCCTGTTCCTGCCATTCCCACCAAGTCAGTGGTGCGCGTCGTCAGCCCAGCCCGGCCTGTTCCTGCCATTCCCACCAAGTCAGTGGTGCACGTCGTCAGCCCAGCCCGGCCGGTTCCTGCCATTCCCACCAAGTCAGTGGTGTGCGTCGACAGCCCAGCCCGGCCTGTCCCTGCTCCACGCACCAAGCCTACGAGGTGCGTCGCCAGTCCAGCCCGGCCTGTCCCTGCTCCACGCACAAAGCCTACGGTGTGCATCGCCAGCCCAGCCCGGCCTGTTCCTGCTCCACGCACAAAGCCTACGGTGTGCGTCGCCAGCCCAGCCCGGCCTGTCCCTGCTCCACGCACAAAGCCTACGGGGTGCGTCGCCAGCCCGACCCGGCCTGTTCCTGCCACTCGCACCAAACCAGGGGTGCGAGTCGCCAGCCTGGTCCAACCCGTTCCTGCTACTCGCACCAAGCCAGGGGTGCGAGGCCTCAGCCTGGTCCAGCCCGTTCCTGCTACTCGCACCAAACCAGGGATGCGAGTCGTCAGCCTGGTCCAGCTCGTTCCTGCTACTCGCACCAAACCAGGGAATGGAGTCGTCAGTCCGGTGAGGCCCGTTCCTGTTCCACGCACCAAGCCAGGGGTGCGTGTCGTCAGTCCGGCTCCGACCAGCGGGGCTAGACAGGACCAGGGGTACTTTGGGGGGTTGGAGAGGAGGTGGGGATCAGGGCCGGAGCCAGAACCACCGCCGAGGAGGTATGCCCACCCAGCCCTCCCTTGTTTAGCCCTTATTGAGGCGCGGTCGCAGTCCGCGCCTTTAGGGGGGGGTACTGTCACGCTCTGGCTCCGGGACTTTGTATGTTGAGCCAGGGTGTGTTCGTTTCATTGTGTTCTGTTTGGTTGGGTTGTTCTATGTGGTTGTATTTCTTTGTTTGGATGAGTGACTCCCAATCAGAGGTAACGAGTGTCAGCTGTTTGGCTCGTTGTCTCTGATTGGGAGCCATATTTATAATGTCTGTTTTCACCTTGTGTTTGTGGGTTTTTGTTCCTTGTCAGTCATTGTCTGAGGACGCTACGTATCGTTTATTGTTTTGTATTCGTGTTTGCACTTTACTATTAAAGTATGTTCGCTCAACACGCTGCGCCTTGGTCCTCTCTAACCAACGATCGTGACAGAAATAGTTTGTCGAGATCGGTGTGGAAGAACTTGACTGACCTGCACAGAGCCCTTACCTCAACCCCATCATATACCTTTGGGATTAATTGGAACGCCGACTGCGAGCCAAGCCTAATCGCCCAACATCAGTGCCCGACCTCACTAATGTTCTTGTGGCTTATTGGAAGCAAGTCCCCACAGCAATGTTCCAACATCTAGTGGAGGCTGTGATAGCAGCAAAGGGGGGACCAACTCCATATTAATGCCCATGATTTTGGAATGAGATGTTTGAGCTGCTCAACTCCTTCAAGTAGGATAGGTTCCACTGGTGTACAGCAATCTTTAAGTCATACCACATATTCTCAATTGGATTGAGGTCTGGGCTTTGACTAGGCCATTCCAAGACATTTAAATGTTTCCCCTTAAACCACTCAAGTGTTGCTTTAGCAGTATGCTTAGGGTCATTGTCCTGCTGGAAGGTGAACCTCCGTCCCCGTCTCAAATCTCTGGAAGACTGAAACAGGTTTCCCTCAGGAATTTCCCTGTATTTAGCGCCATCCATCATTCCTTCAATTCTGACCAGTTTCCCAGTCCCTGCCGATGAAAAACATCCCCACAGCATGATGCTGCCACCACCATGCTTCACTGTGGGGATGGTGTTCTCGTGGTGATGAGAGGTGTTGGGTTTGCGCCAGACATAGCGTTTTCCTTGATGGCCAAAAAGCTCAATTTTAGTCTCATCTGACCAGATTACCTTCTTCCATATGTTTGGGGAGTCTCCCACATGCCTTTTGGCAAACACCAAACGTGTTTGCTTATTTTTTTCTTTAAGCAATGGCTTTTTTCTGGCCACTCTTCCGTAAAGCCCAGCTGTGAGGAGTGTATGGCTTAAAGTGGTCCTATGGACAGATACTCCAATCTCCGCTGTGGAGCTTTGCAGCTCCTTCATGGTTATCTTTGGTCTCTTTGTTGCCACTCTGATTAATGCCATCCTTGCCTGGTCCGTGAGTTTTGGTGAGCGGCCCTCTCTTGACAAGTTTGTTGTGGTGCCATATTCTTTCCATTTTTTTATAATGGATTGAATGGTGCTCCGTGGGATGTTCAAACTTTCTTATATTTTTTTATAAGCCAACCCTGATCTGTACTTCTCCATAACTTTCTCCCTGACCTGTTTGGAGAGCTCCTTGGTCTTCATGGTGCCACTTGCTTGGTGGTGCCCCTTGCTTAGTGGTGTTGCAGACTCTGGGGCCTTTCAGTACAGGTGTATATATTCTGAGATCATGTAACAGATCATGTGACACTTAGATTGCACACAGGTGGACTTTATTTAACTAATTATGTGACTTCTGAAGGTAATTGGTTGCACCAGATCTTATTTAATGGCTTCATAGCAAAGGGGGTGAATACATATGCACGCACCACTTTTCCGTTCTTTATTTTCTTGAATTTTTGTTCATTTCACTTCACCAATTTGGATTATTTTATGTATGTCCATTAATGAAATCCAAATAAAAACAAATGTAAATTACAGGTTGTAATGCAACAAAATAGGAAACATGCCAAGGGGGATGAATACTTTTGCAAGGCACTGTACTTTTGGTAATGTAGTGTATGTTGGGGGATTTAGTGAGGATGTGTTTGCGTATTAGACCCTAATCAAAATTCTTGTTTTCACAACAATTTACTGCCTTTACTTCTTGCACCTGTTACAAATGCTTACATTTCCACACTTTAATATGATGTGTTACATTACCCATATTACCCATATATGTGAAGATTAGCTATATAACGCTAAATCATCTTCCTCCTTCCTGTAACTATGCCTTTTCACTCTTTTGTCTTTTTGGTCAGTGATGCTTGGCATTTCTTGTCAAATTCCATCAATGTCTACGCTGTTATCCCTCTTCAAGTGCCCTTAAGGCTGCCTTCAAAATGCTTTTCCACAGCCCAGGTAGCACATTTCTTTGCAACTCTTAAAGATCACAAGAGCAAATGGCACTTACGGCACATCTGAAAAGGAATGCCTGTGACATTACTACCACTGCCAAGGTGGAGAGCAACTCAAGTGGAGTCGTTTCATAATTGCATATATTTGCAATTGTGTTCCTTTTATCGTATTGGGAATTCAACGTTATTGGCTGAAAGTGGTACACAGTGACCCGCGGCCACTTGAACCATCGCTGTCAATGGAAATCTGGATGTCTATTTACCGTAACGACAGGCCACAGGGAGCAAGCGTGATTTACAAGCACAGAGGTGGGATTGACAGCTTTACTGCTCATTGACATTTTATTAGGTATAAACTGCAGGACCAATCTGAATATGTCCTATATAAAGCTGTCAGAGGGTCGAAGAGTGTGTTGTCAACGTTGGAAAAATTCCAGATGCGTCTCGTCTTATTTCTCCCTCTGAATGGACCAGTCACAGCTATCACTTCTGACATTTTCCCCCTCTGCTCAATTACCTGAGCTGTATCGACAGCACATCCATGTGTGAGTGTGTGTGTTTGTGTGTGTGTGTGAGAGTAAGAGAGCGAGAGAAATAGAGAGCGAGAAAAAGAGATTGTAAAAGTCCATCCATCCTGTCTGTTTGTATGTCTGCGTACGGCAGTGTCACAACCAGGGGTTGGAACCGGTTCAAGGAACAGAACCGAAAACCATAAAATAATGTCATTTTTCGAAGAACAGAATGAAAGTGATCTATACTGTTCTGGAACAGAAACAACATTTTAAAAGCATGGGAACCGGTTAATAATGTTCCGGGTACTTTTTTCAGTCCCACAAAAAAACGCAACAAAGCGCCTATGCAAAGCCCTCACAGATATTTTTAATTAGAGAAGAATGGATTCACTTTTTCAATGCTAGCTAAGGACAATATAGTTATCACGTTTGAAGTTGGATTTATTAACTGCAAAAAGGTAAGACATATTTTTAATTATGGTGCTGCTCTGCACACACAAGCTTCTTAGCTAGCTAGTTAGCTAGCTCTCTGGTCCAATGTTAAGCCAACTCTCGAAAGTTCAAAGACAGTCAAAATTCCTCCATGGAAGCCGCTCTTCCGAAAGGTAGAATTCTGTGGGCCTAATTCAGATAATACAGTGCCTTGCAAAAGTATTCATCCCCCTTGGCGTTTTTCCTATTTTGTTGCATTACAACCTGTAATTTAAATGGATTTTCATTTGGATTTCATGTAATGGACATACACAAAATAGTCCAAATTGGTGAAGTGAAATGAAAAAAATAACATGTTTCAAAGAATTAAAAAAATACAATAATGTAAAAGTGGTGGTGTATATGTATTCACCCCCTTTGCTATGAAGCCCCTAAATAAGATCTGGTGCAACCAATTACCTTCAGAAGTCACATAATTAGTTAAATAAAGTCCACCTGTGTGCAATCTGTGTCACATGATCTGTCACATTATCTCAGTATATATACACCTGTTCTGAAAGGCCCAAGAGTCTACAACACCACTAAGCAAGGGGTACCACCTAGCAAGCGGCACCATGAAGACCAAGGAGCTCTCCAAACAGGTCAGGGACAAAGTTGTGGAGAAGTACAGATCAGGGTTGGCTTATAAAAAAATATCAGAAAGTTTGAACATCCCACAGAGCACCATTCAATCCATTATTAAAAAATGTAAAGAATATGCCACCACAACAAACCTGCCAAGAGAGGGCCGCCCACCAAAACTCACGGACCAGGCAAGGAGGGCATTAATCTGAGAGGCAACAAAGAAACCAAAGATAACCCTGCAGGAGCTGCAAAGCTCCTCAGCGGAGATTGGAGTATCTGTCCATAGGACCAATTTAAGCCGTACACTCCACAGAGCAGGGCTTTATGGAAGAGGGGCCAGAAAAAAGCCATTGCTTAAAGAAAAATTTAAGCAAACACGTTTGGTGTTCGCCAAAAGGCATATGGGAGACTCCCCAAACATATGGAAGAAGGTACTCTGGTCAATTGAGCTTTTTGGCAATCAAGGAAAACACTATATCTGGCGCAAACCCAACACCTCTCATCACCCCGAGAACACCATTTTCATTGGCAGGGACTGGGAAACTGGTCAGAATTGAAGGAATGATGGATGGTGCTAAATACAGGGAAATTCTTGAGGGAAACCTGTTTCAGTCTTCCAGCGATTTTGACTGGGACGGAGGTTCACCTTCCAGCAGGACAATGACCCTAAGCATTCTGCTAAAGCAACACTCAAGTGGTTTAAGGGGAAACATTTAAATGTCGTGGAATGGCCTAGTCAACGCCCAGACCTCAATCCAATTGAGAATCTGTGGTATGACTTAAAGATTGCTGTACACCAGCGGAACCCATCCATCTTCAAAGTGGTAGGCATGTTGTGTGAATCAAATGATACAAACCCCCCAAAATTGAAATTTTAATTCCAGGTTGTAAGGCAACAAAATAGGAAAAATGCCAAGGGGGGTGAATACTTTCGCAAGCCAATGTCATAATAAGAGCCTCCTCCTCCACCCTTTCTCGCTCTCACCTCACCCGCAAAATGTCTGTCTCATCTCGCTCCCTGCACTTGTCTGTGCATCACACATGTAAATAACTATAGCATGCCCGCTCCATAGCAAGCTGCTCTATCCGCGCCAATTGGTGAAGTAATTTAATGTTGAGCTAAATGTACAAAAATGTTGATTTCAGAGGTTTAAAAAAGGAACAGAAAGGAACAATATAAACCATAACTTTTTTGGGGTTCGAAAAGGTTCAGAACTTTATTATGCAGGTCGGAACAGTGGGACGGAACGAAAAACATATTATGGTTCTGATAAGAATGAAATGATTGGAAAATAATTTTCGTTCCAACCCCTGGTCACAACCATGACTTATTAATGTACTCAACAATGAAAAATATTTTTAAAATAGTTATGGATGCCTCAGAGGTTCTTAGAATTATGATATAATTATAAAGAAATAATTATCATTGACACAGAGCTCCTCTCATGCGTCTCATCTCCACTTCTTCTGTTTCCCACTACAGGCAAACCATTTGACTGGAAGCAATGTTTCTGATTAAGTAGGTCATTCCAGAATGGTATGTGTGTGTTTGTGTGTGTGTGCGTCCATATGCATGTACAGTGGGGAAAAAAAGTATTTAGTCAGCCACCAATTGTGCAAGTTCTCCCACTTAAAATGATGAGAGGCCTGTAATTTTCATCATAGGTACACGTCAACTATGACAGACAAATTGAGAAATATTTTTCCAGAAAATCACATTGTAGGATTTTTTATGAATTTATTTGCAAATTATGGTGGAAAATAAGTATTTGGTCACCTACAAACAAGCAAGATTTCTGGCTCTCACAGACCTGTAACTTCTTCTTTAAGAGGTTCCTCTGTCCTCCACTCGTTAACTGTATTAATGGCACCTGTTTGAACTTGTTATCAGTATAAAAGACACCTGTCCACAACCTCAAACAGTCACACTCCAAACTCCACTATGGCCAAGACCAAAGAGCTGTCAAAGGACACCAGAAACAAAATTGTAGACCTGCACCAGGCTGGGAAGACTGAATCTGCAATAGGTAAGCAGCTTGGTTTTTTTAGAAATCAACTGTGGGAGCAATTATTAGGAAATGGAAGACATACAAGACCACTGATAATCTCCCTCGATCTGGGGCTCCACGCAAGATCTCACCCCGTGGGGTCAAAATGATCACAAGAACGGTGAGCAAAAATCCCAGAACCACACGGGGGACCTAGTGAATGACCTGCAGAGAGCTGGGACAAAGCCTACCATCAAATCAAATCAAATCAAATTTTATTGGCCACATGCGCCGAATACAACAGGTGCAGACATAACAGTGAAATGCTTACTTACAGCCCTTAACCAACAGTGCATTTATTTTTAACAAAAAAGTAAAAATAAAACAACAAAAAAAGTGTTGAGAAAAAAAGAGCAGAAGTAAAATAAAATAACAGTAGGGAGGCTATATATACAGGGGGGTACCGGTGCAGAGTCAATGTGCGGGGGGCACCGGCTAGTTGAGGTAGTTGAAGTAATATGTACTTGTGGGCAGAGTTAAAGTGACTATGCATAAATAATTAACAGAGTAGCAGCAGCGTAAAACGATGGGGTGGGGGGGACAGTGCAAATAATCCGGGTAGCCATGATTAGCTGTTCAGGAGTCTTATGGCTTGGGGGTAGAAGCTGTTGAGAAGTCTTTTGGACCTAGACTTGGCACTCCGGTACCGCTTGCCGTGTGGTAGCAGAGAGAACAGTCCATGACTAGGGTGGCTGGAGTCTTTGACAATTTTGAGGGCTTTCCTCTGACACCGCCTGGTATAGAGGTCCTGGATGGCAGGAAGCTTGGCCCGAGTGATGTACTGGGCCGTACGCACTACCCTCTGTAGTGCCTTGCGGTCGGAGGCCAAGCAGTTGCCATACCAGGCGGTGATGCAACCAGTCAGGATGCTCTCGATGGTGCAGCTGTAGAATTTTTTGAGGATCTGAGGACCCATGCCAAATCTTTTCAGTCTCCTGAGGGGGAATAGGCTTTGTTGTGCCCTCTTCACGACTGTCTTGGTGTGTTTGGACCATGATAGTTCGTTGGTGATGTGGACACCAAGGAACTTGAAGCTATCAACCTGTTCCACTACAGCCCCGTCGATGATAATGGGGGCATGCTCAGTCCTCTTTTTTTACCTGTAGTCCACAATCATCTCCTTTGTCTTGGTCACGTTGAGGGAGAGGTTGTTATCCTGGCACCACACGGCCAGGTCTCTGACTTCCTCCCTATAGGCTGTCTCATCGTTGTCGGTGATCAGGCCTACCACTGTTGTGTCGTCGGCAAACTTAATGATGGTGTTGGAGTCGTGCCTGGCCATGCAGTCATGGGTGAACAGGGAGTACAGGAGGGGACTGAGCACGCACCCCTGAGGGGCCCCCGTGTTGAGGATCAGTGTGGCAGATGTGTTGTTACCTACCCTTACCACTTGGGGGCGGCACGTCAGGAAGTCCAGGATCCAGTTGCAGAGGGAGGTGTTTAGACCCAGGATCCTTAGCTTAGTGATCAGCTTTGAGGGCACTATGGTGTTGAATGCTGAGCTGTAGTCAATGAATAGCATTCTCACGTAGGTGTTCCTCTTGTCCAGGTGGGAAAGGGCAGTGTGGAGTGCAATAGAGATTGCATCATCTGTGGATCTGTTGGGGCGGTATGCAAATTGGAGTGGGTCTAGGGTTTCTGGGATAATGCTGTTGATGTGAGCCATGACCAGCCTTTCAAAGCACTTCATGGCTACAGACGTCAGTGCTACAGGTCGGTAGTCATTTAGGCAGGTTATCTTAGAGTCCTTAGGCACAGGGACTATGGTGGTCTGCTTGAAACATGTTGGTATTACAGACTCAGTCAGGGACATGTTGAAAATGTCAGTGAAGACACTTGCCAGTTGGTCAGCACATGCTCGGAGTACACGTCCTGGTAATCCGTCTGGCCCTGCGGCCTTGTGAATGTTGACCTGCTTAAAAGTCTTACTCACATCGGCTACGGAGAGCGTGATCACATAGTCATCCGGAACAGCTGGTGCTCTCATGCATGCTTCAGTGTTGCTTGCCTCAAAGCGAGCCTAGAAGTGGTTTAGCTCGTCTGGAAGTCTTGTGTCACTGGGCAGCTCGCGGCTGTGCTTCCCTTTGTAGTCTGTAATAGTTTTCAAGCCCTGCCACATCCGACGAGTGTCAGAGCCAGTGTAGTACGATTCAATCTTAGTCCTGTACTGACTCTTTGCCTGTTTGATGGTTCGTCGGAGGGCATAGCGGGATTTCTTATAAGCGTCCGGTTTAGAGTCCCGCTCCTTGAAAGCGGCAGCTCTACCCTTTAGCTCAGTGCGGATGTTTCCTGTAATCCATGGCTTCTGGTTAGGGTATGCACGTACGGTCACTGTGGGGACGACATCATCGATGCACTTATTGATGAAGCCAGTGACTGATGTGGTGTACTCCTCAATGCTATCTGAAGAATCCCGGAACATGTTCCAGTCTGTGCTAGCAAAACAGTCCTGTAGCTTAAAATCTGTGTCATCTGACCACTTTTTTATTAACCGAGTCACTGGTGCTTCCTGCTTTAGTTTTTGCTTATAAGCAGGAATCAGGAGGATAGAGTTATGGTCAGATTTGCCAAATGGAGGTTGAGGGAGAGCTTTGTATGCGTCTCTGTGTGTGGAGTAAAGGTGGTCTAGAGTTTTTTTTCCTCTGGTTGCACATTTAACATGCTGGTAGAAATTAGGTAGAACAGATTTAAGTTTCCCTGCATTAAAGTTCCCGGCCACTAGGAGCGCTGCATCTGGATGAGCGTTTTCCTGTTGATTTATGGCCTTATACAGCTCATTCAGTGCAATCTTAATGCCAGCATTGGTTTGTGGTGGTAAATAGACAGCTATGAAAAATATAGATGAAAACTCTCTTGGTAAATAGTGTGGTCTACAGCTTATCATAAGATACTCTACCTCAGGCGAGCAAAACCTAGAGACTTCCTTAGTATTTGATTTTGTGCACCAGCTGTTGTTTACAAATATACACAGACCGCCACCCCTTGTCTTACCGGAGTCAGCCGTTCTATCCTGCCAATGTAGCGTATAGCCCGCTAGCTGTATGTTATCCATGTCATCATTCAGCCACGACTCGGTGAAACATAATATATTACAGTTTTTAATGTCCCGTTGGTAGGATAACCGTAATCTTAGGTCATCCAATTTATTCTCCAATGATTGAAGATTGGCTAATAGGATTGATGGGAGCGGCAGTTTACTCGCTCGCTGTCGGATCCTTACAAGGCAACCCGACCTACTTCCACGATATCTCTGTCTCTTCCTCATGCGAATGACGGGGATTTGGGCCTTGTCGGGTGTCTGTAGGATATCCTTCGCGGCTGCCTCGTTGAAGAAAAAATCTTCGTCCAATACGAGGTGAGTAATCGCTGTCCTGATATCCAGAAGCTCTTTTTGGTTATAAGAGACGATGGCAGAAACAGTATGTACAAAATAAATTACAAATAACGAGGAAAAACACACATAATAGTACAATTGGTTAGAGGGCTGTAAAACGGCAGCCATCTTCTCCGGCGTAGTAACACACTACGCCGCCAGGGACTCAAATCCTGCAGTGCCAGACGTGTCCCCCTGCTTAAGCCAGTACATGTCCAGGCCCGTCTGAAGTTTGCTAGAGTGTATTTGGATGATCCAGAAGAGGATTGGGAGAATGTCATATGAAACCAAAATATAACTTTTTGGTAAAAACTCAACTCGTCGTGTTTGGAGGACAAAGAATGCTGAGTTGCATCCAAAGAACACCATACCTACTGTGAAGCATGAGGGTGGAAACATCATGCTTTGGGGCTGTTTTTCTGCAAAGGGACCAGGACGACTGATCCGTGTAAAGGAAGGAATGAATGGGGCCATGTATCGTGAGATTTTGAGTGAAAACCTCCTTCCATCAGCAAGGGCATGGAAGATGAAACATGGCTGGGTCTTTCAGCATGACAATGATCCCAAACACACTGCCTCGGGCAACGAAGGAGTGGCTTTGTAAGAAGCATTTCAAGGTCCTGGAGTGGCCTAGCCAGTCTCCAGATCTCAACCCCATAGAAAATCTTTGGAGGGAGTTGAAAGTCTGTGTTGCCCAGCGACAGCCCCTAAACATCACTGCTCTAGAGGAGATCTGCATGGAGGAATGGGCCAAAATACCAGCAACAGTGTGTGAAAACCTTGTGAAGACTTACAGAAAACGTTTGACCTGTGTCATTGCCAACAAAGGGTATATAACAAAGTGTTGAGAAACTTTTTATATTGACCAAATTCTTATTTTCCACCATAATTTGCAAATAAATTCATTAAAAATCCTACAATGTGATTTTCTGGATTTTCTTTATCATTTTGTCTGTCATAGTTGACGTGTACCTATGATGAAAATTACAGGCCTCTCTCATCTTTTTAAGTGGGAGAACTTGCACAATTGGTGCCTGACTAAATACTTTTTTCCCCCACTGTATGTGTGCCTTCATATGTGGGTGTATATGTGTGTGTGCGTATGTGCGCGCAGCCGCGTGCAATCGTGTGTATGTGTGGACATGCATGCGAGTGTGTGCATCAGAGAGATAGGGAGAGGAAGAAAGTTGCTTTGTATGTTGGCGCTCCACCCTGCAGAAATTGATCCGCCACATGCATTTAGCAGATTGCCTATTGATGAGGGAAGAGATGTATTACGCTCTGACTGATGGTAGCAATCTAGGAGTATAAATAAATGAATATATATCTTATCCTGCTAAGAGACAGCAATAAAACCATGATTTGCAATCTCATCTGTATTTGTAAATGTCAAGTTTAGTACACCCACTTACCATGTATCCACCATCCCAACAAACAGATCTAAAATATTAATACTGTGAGTGTGTATTTTGAATATGACATAGGCGTATAGATGTCAAACAAAGGGAGTGTATTGTTACGGTATGTTAGATACATACTCTACCCTGTACTATACATAAATATGACATGTTACTTTAGTTAGAACAGCTATGTACTTCACTAGTCTCTCTGAAGTCACCAGACTAGGGCTTGACACTGATGTAAACACATCGTTAACCAAGGGTATAGAAAGGTGAGATAAGACTTGATTCCGTCAGCATTTAGGACCAGCTATCCTTAGCTCTCAACTGTCTGTTGTGATGTGCCTGCCAGGAACAGGGAAGTAGACCTCTGAGGGCTTGACTGCCTCATAAAGACTAGTCTGAGTCCTTCAACATCAGGACGATCCGCCACACATTTGTGAACTGCAAATATATATAAATAATATAATTAAAGGATATATGGAAGCCTTAGGAGTTTATTTTAATCTCAATTCAACACAGGAAAACATTTCATTTCACTTTTCATCAAGAGTTTCATTCCAAAATGCCATAAACAGTTGAAGTTGGAAGTTTACATACACCTTAGCCAAATACATTTCAATTCAGTTTTTCACAATTCCTGACATTTAATCCTAGTACAAATTCCCTGCCTTAGGTCAGTTAGGATCACCACTTTATTTTAAGAATGTGAAATGTCAGAATAATAGTAGAGAGAATGATTTATTTCAGCTTTTATTTCTTTCATCACATTCCCAGTGGGTCAGAAGTTTACATACACTGAACTAGTATTTGGTAGCATTGCCTTTAAATTGTTTAACTTGGGTCAAACGTTTCGTGTAGCCTTCCACAAGCTTCCCACAATAAGTTGGGTGAATTTTGGCCCATTCCTCCTGACAGAGCTGGTGTAATTGAGTCAGGTTTGTATGCCCCCTTGCTTGCACAGACTTGTTAAGTTCTGCCCACACATTTTCTATAGGATTGAGGTCAGGGCTTTGTGATGGCCACTCCAATGCCTTGACTTTGTTGTCCTTAAGCCATTTTGCCACAACTTTGGAAGTATGCTTGGGGTCATTGTCCATTTGGAAGACCCATTTGCGACCAAGCTTTAAATTCCTGACTGATGTCTTGAGATGTTGCTTCAATATATCCACCTAATTTTCCTTCCTCATGATGCCATCTATTTTGTGAAGTGCACCAGTTCCTCCTGCAGCAAAGCACCCCCACAGCATTATGCTGCCACCCCCGTGCTTCACGGTTGGAATGGTGTTCTTGCAAGCTACCCCCCTTTTCCTCCAAACATAACGATGGTCATTATGGCCAAACAGTTCTATTTTTGTTTCATCAGACCAGAGGACATTTCTCCAAAAAGTAAGATCTTTGTCCCCATGTGCAGTTGCAAACCGTGGCCTTTTTATGGCAGTTTTGGAGTTGCTCAGCTTCTTCCTTGCTGAGCTGCCTTTCAGGTAATGACGATATAGGACTCGTTTTACTGTGGATATAGATACTACTGTACCTGTTTCCTCCAGCATCTTCACAAGGTCCTTTGCTGTTGTTCTGGGATTGATTTGCACTTTTCGCACCAAAGTACGTTCATCTCGAGGAGACAGAATGTGTCTCTTTCCTGAGCGGTATGACGGCTGTGTGGTCCCATGGTGTTTATACTTGCGTACTATTGTTTGTACAGATGAACGTGGTACCTTCAGGCATTTGGAAATTGCTCCCAAGGATGAACCAGACTTGTGGAGGTCTACAATTATTTTTCTGAGGTCTTGGCTAATTTCTTTTGATTTTCCCATGATGTCAAGCAAAGAGGCACTGAGTTTGAAGGTAGGCCTTGAAATACATCCACAGGTACACCTCCAATTGACTCAAATTATGTAAATTAGCCTATCAGAATCTTCTAAAGCCATGGCACATTTACGTCATTTAGCAGACGCTCTTATCCAGAGCGACTTACAAATTGGTGTATTCACCCTATAGCCAGTGCGAAAACCACATTACAATTTATTTTTTATTTTTTTATTTTATTTCAGCAGGGAGGAAAATGTGGCAAAGAGCTTCCTAGGGTTAGAGGCAGATGCTTGGAATTTAGAGTGGTAGAAAGTGGCCTTAGCAGCAGAAACAGATGAAGAAAATGTAGAGAGGAGGGAGTGAAAAGATGCCAGGTCGGCAGGGAGTTTAGTTTTCTTCCATTTCCGCTCCGCTGCCCGGAGCTCTGTTCTGTGAGCTCGCAATGAGTCATCAAGCCACGGAGCTGGAGGGGAGGACCGAGCCGGCCGAGGGGGTTTAGGGGACACAGAGAGTCAAAGGATGCAGAAAGGGAGGAGAGGAGGGTTGAGGAGGCAGAATCAGGAGATTGGAGGGAGAAGGATTGAGCAGAGGGAAGAGATGATAGGATGGAAGAGGAGAGAGTAGTGGGAGAGAGAGAGCGAAGGTTGCGGCGGCGCATTACCATCTGTGTAGGGGCAGAGTGAGTAGTGTTGGAGGAGAGCGAGAGAGAAAAGGAAACAAAGTAGTGGTCGGAGACATGGAGGGGAGTTGCAGTGAGATTAGTAGAAGAGCAGCATCTAGTAAAGATGAGGTCAAGCGTATTGCCTGCCTTGTGAGTAGGGGGACGGTGAGAGGGTGAGGTCAAAAGAGGAGAGGAGTGGAAAGAAGGAGGCAGAGAGAAATGAGTCAAATGTAGACGTAGGGAGGTTGAAATCCCCCAAAACTGTGAGGGGTGAGCCATCCTCAGGAAAGGAACTTATCAAGGCGTCAAGCTCATTGATGAACTCTCCAAGGGAACCTGGAGGGCGATAGATGACAAGGATATTAAGCTTAAATGGGCTAGTGACTGTGACAGCATGGAATTCAAATGAGGAGATAGACAGATGGGTTAAGGGAAAAATTGAGAATGTCCACTTGGGAGAGATGAGGATTCCTGTGCCACCACCCCTCTGACCAGATGCTCTCGGGGTATGCGAGAACACATGGTCAGACGAGGAGAGAGCAGTAGGAGTAGCAGTGTTTTCAGTGGTAATCCATGTTTCCGTCAGCGCCAGGAAGTCGAGGGACTGGAGGTTAGCATAGGCTGGGATGAAGTCAGCTTTGTTGGCAGCAGAACGGCAGTTCCAGAGGCTGCCTGAGACCTGGAACTCCAGGTGTGGGGTGCGTGCAGGGACCACCAGGTTAGAGAGGCAGCAGCCACGCGGTGTGAGGCGTTTGTGTAGCCTGTGCAGAGAGGGAGAGAACAGGGATAGGCAGAGGCATAGTTGACAGGCTGTAGCAAATGGCTACAATAATGCAGAGGAGATCGGAATGAAATGAACTAAACATCTGGGAGAGGAGAGAGCAGGGCCTCCCTCACCAAAACTTCCACCTCAGAAACTATAATTGTTTCACTGAACCACCCGAACAAAAACTCTCCCAACTTCCACCTTTAGAAATCAGAATTGTTGTGAACCACAGCGGTTCAATGTTTCAAGGAATAGACTCAACCCAATTTATTCAGCTAGCTAACTATGACACCATAGCTAACTAGCATGCTAGCATCCAATAACACACAGTTTAGCACCAACACTTGGTCACAACAAACCACCAATAGTGTGTTAACACACTAAACAGATAATTCGTGTCCGTGTCTAGTTCCTTTCATAACGCAGCAATAATTAAACGTTGGCTAGCTAGCACAAATAAATTGTATTTAGCTGCCACAGTACAGCACACAATGGCTACTGTGTTGACTCTGTTCGAAAAACGGCTAGCTAGCTAGCTTCGTGCTACACCCGGCACCGCCGAAAACAATGCTAACCTACAATAACTACCCACAACAGCCCACGATGCCTAACTATGACACCTTAGCTAACTAGCATGCTAGCATCCAATAACACACAGTTTAGCACCAATACTTGGTTACAACAAACTACCAATAGTGTGTTAACACACTAAACAGATAATTCGTGTCCGTGTCTAGTTCCTTTCATAACGCAGCAATAATTAAACGTTGGCTAGCTAGCACAAGTATATTGTATTTAGCTACTACAGTACAGTTAGCTGGTCGTGTTGGCTAGCTAGCAATGGCTACTGTGTTGACTTTGTTTGAAAAACGGCTAGCTAGCTAGCTTCATGCTACACCCGGCACCGCCGAAAACAATGCTAACCTACAATAACTACCCACAACAGCCCACGATGCCTAACTATGACTATTATGTTGAGCCAGGGTGTGTAGTTTCCATGATTTTGTGTTCTAGGTTCATTATCTAGCTGATGTGTTTTCTATGTTGGCCGGTGTGGTTCTCAATCAGAGGCAACGTGAATCAGCTGTTGATTGTTGTCTCTGATTGGGAACCATACTTAGGCAGCCTGTTTTGCCACAGTGTTTGTGGGATCTTGTTCCGTGTATGGTTTGTGTCTGTAAACCAAGGACTTCACGTATCATTTTGTTGTTTTGTTTCATGGTGAATAATAATTAAAGTATGTTCACTCATCATGCTGCGCATTGGTCCACTTCTATCGACGATCGTGACACAATGGATATATAGGGTTTTGCAAAAGAAATAACATTTTCATACACATCTGAAATCTATGAATAAAAAAAAACTGAGAACAGTAATATTTTCCACACACATGAAGGTACCCATAAGCAATCATTTCTGATGAAAAAACACAAATGTTAAAAATTGGTGCATATAGCGTTTGGAAACAAACTCTTCAAATGTACCAATGAGAACATTCTGTATCTTGAAAAATGGTCTGCCACGTTTGTTTGCAAATCAATCCCTCTCCTCCTCACGGCATCGGAAGTGAAGTCGCCTGTGATCTGTCTCTTTTAAACCAATCCTTTTTCTTTGAAAGGCGCGATGACCACAGAGCTAGTGCACAATAAGACATCCCTGACACACTCTCACACCTCACACACAGTCACATGCACGCACGCGCCCCTTCCTCCTTCTCCATCCCACCCACCTTTAACTTTGAACTGCAGATCAATGGCCTAAGTGTAATACAATCAATGCTGTGGGTATTGTCTTAATTATCTGTGGTGCCAAAAATACAGTCCCAGACGGTCAAGTCCGGTCAGTCCACTTCACAGTTTCCTGGAATGGCAGGAAGTGATGAGTCATCATTCGTATGGAAGACAGTTGCTTGTTCAGTCATTCATTCATACACATCTCCTCCGAGCATGTGTCTTCTACGGTAGTGTGGCTTGGCGAGGGCAGAGAGGAGGCAGGTCAATACTTAACTGAACAGAAGGATAAGAGCTCAAATATAGAGTGTGATTGGTGGTTCGCTCTAATCAATGTCCAATTAGAAGTGTTAGAAATACTGTGTCAAAACCCAGTTATTCATTGGTTTACTTATTGATTAACACTAAAATGTGATAGTTACATGTGAATTAAGTGCAAGTGTACTGTATGGATTTCACAGTTCATACTTAGCGATTATAACAAAGTTTTTAAAATATCACAGCTCTAAGCTGCAGCAGTGGAAGCTCATTGATGGTCTCTCGAGGGACCTCTCTTTAGATTTCCTCATAGCTTTTCAGGTAACCAGTGAACTTCACAACTTTAAGTTTGCCAGTCACAACCGTACGTTTTCAAAGATTTCCGATCTCTTTTTACTGAAAATACTTTGAAAGTCCAGGTGCTCCCTGTGTCTCGGTACTTTGAGAACGAGACACCAAGGGGAGACCATTATCTTGAGTTGATCGTCCTGAACTAGGGTGGTCACAGACACTGGTCCAGCTAAAACCTTTTCAGCCTTCAGTTGGATCCTTATCTTTTATTAAGCCGCTTTGCCAGTTTCCTAATGATCCCCTCTATTGTCCTCTCTTTGTCTGTTGAATTGTTTCAAATGGTATTTTCTTCAACTATTTTCAAGGCTTACACCCTGAAAGTTATGATAGTTCATATCTTAAAACCATACATTACGTTGTTACATTGTAATACAATGTTATAACTCCAAACATGCTAATATTATTGAGTATATATGTGGGAGAGATGTGGACTTGAGTCACGTGACTTGGACTCGAGTACTACTCGAGTCGCGAATTTTGTGACTTGAGACTTGACTTGGCAAAAACAAAATGCACTTGACAGTCAAATTCAACTTGAGCATCTATGACTCGGGACTTAACTTGGACTTGAGATGTAACACTCAAGAGACGCGAGAGACTTGGATTTCCCCCTCCCAAAATAGCAGCACCACCTTCCTCTCCTGTTATTCTGTATTACACTGTGAACATACATTCGTGGCAATTTCATTGCTCAAAGCGGAGAATCGCATTGGGTTATATCGGAAATGACCTTTAATTCTGTTCATGCGCCGGCAGGTGCAGAAAGGCAAGGGGAAAATTTGAGCTTGAATATACACGCTCTGAGCAAGAGTTTCAGTGAATGTTTATTCTCAGCCAACCACAGACCTTTCAACGCGCATGTATTGGGCAGGGGGTAAACAACAACACTTGATTTTAATTGGATATGTCACAATGTCAGTCAACCTGTAAGTGTAAATAATAATTTGGAAGGTCTTTCTATTAGCGATGATCATTCAAAAAACATTTATTTCATGATCTGTGAAGTTTATCATGTAGGCCTATGTCCCCTGTAGCTCAGTTGGTAGAGCATGGCACTTGCAACGGCAGGGTTGTGGGTTCGTTTCCCACGGGGGGCCAGTATGAAAAATGTATGCACTCACTAACTGTAAGTCGCTCTGGATAAGAGCGTCTGCTAAATGACAAAAAATGTATGTATTGTATTAGTAGGTCTAGTGTGAGGAAAATAGAAAATATAAACTTAATTTAAAAAATTGCATTGAAATTGGTATAAAACACTTACCCATTGATTTGAGGACTCGAAACCATTATTACTTGTCTACTTGACTCTAGACTCGAAGGTTAACTCGAAGGACTTGAGACTTGGCATATGTACCAGTGTAGACCAGTGCTTTTGAAAAGTATTCAGACCCCTTGACTTTTTCTACATTTTGATACGTTACAGCCTTATTCTAAAATTGATTAAATTGTCTCCCCCCCCCTCATCAATCTACACACAATACCCCATGATGACAAAGCAAAAACAGTTCATTTTTTATGTGCTATTAAAAAAAATGAAATATCACATTTGTATAAGTATTCAGACCCTTTGCTCAGTACTTTGTTGAAGCACCTTTGGCAGCGATTCGAGCCGCTAGTCTTCTTGGGTATGACACTACAAGCTTGGCACACCTGTATTTGGGAAGTTTCTGCCATTCTTCTCTGCAGGTTGGATGGGGAGCGTTGTTTCTCATGGTCTGAGAGTCCTTTAGGTGCGTTTTGTAAAATTCAAAGCAGCCTGTCATGTGCCTTTTACTGAGGAGTGGCTTCCACCTGGCTACTCTACCATAAAGGCCTGATTGCTGGAGTGCTGCTGAGATTGTTGTCCTTCTGGAAGGTTCTCCTATCTCAACAGAGGAACTCTGGAGCTCTGTCAAAGTGAACATTGGGTTCTTGGTCACCTCCCTGACCAAGGCCATTCTCCCCGATTGCTCAGTTTGGCTGGGTGGCCAGCTCTAGGAAGAGTCTTGGTGGTTCCCAACTTCTTCCATTTAAGAATGATGGAGGCCCCTGTGTTCTTGGGGACCGTCAATGCTGCTGAAACTTTTTGGTACCCTTCTCCAGATCTGTGCCTTCGACACAATCCTGTCTCGGAGCTCTACGGACAATTCCTTTGACCTCATGGCTTGGTTTTTGTTCTGACATGCACTGTCAACTGTGGGACCTTATATAGACAGGTGTGTGCCCTTCCAAATCATGTCCAATAAATTGAATTTATCACAAGTGGACTCCAATCAAGTTGTAGAAACATCTCAAGGACAATCAATGGAAACAGGATGCACCTGAGCTCAATTTCGAGTCTAATAGCAAAGGGTCTGAATACGGTTGTAAATAAGGTATTTCTGTTTTAAAAATTTCTCAAAACCTTTTTTCAGTTTGTTATTATGGGGTATTGTGTTAGATTGATCAGCACATTTTTATTTTATTTAATCCACTTTTGAATAAGGCTGTAACGTAACAAAATGTGGAAAAAGTGAAGGGGTCTGAATACTTTCCGAATGCACTGTAATTAACTATACTATACTGTAACCGCCACAAAAACATTGTATCACACAAGTAACAAAACCACATTATTTGATGAATAATATAAATTGCTATGACCACAGGGCAACCCCCAACAGGGCTTTCTTAATTAATTAAGAAAAGTACAAGCAATGAATAAACTCCAAGTCATTATTGACACATTGTGTTAAAAACAGGCAAATAAATACGTAAACAAAATAAGGTAACACTTTATATTGCGGTCCCTTAATAAACCATTTGTGACCGACCGCCTTGATTCAGTCTTAAGTAGCAAAATTTGATAAAAGCAGAGACACAGCGCTACAAACTGGTATGTCATACACTGCATTTGAGGAACAATGGGAAAGTAATTCTGCTTTGAAAATTGATAAACTTGTAATCTCACTTTTGAGAAAATGGCCTTTGAATGTTTTGGTACATACTGGAGAGCTCTTCTTTGTCTACACCCATTCAGCATCATTCACACCCTCTTAAGCTTTAGCCCCACCCATCTAATTTCGCACTCGGAGCGTTCAGAGCGCACACTGGACGCTCTGGCCGATGAGCAGGGTTGATCCGAGCGTTCTGACCTCACAACGGCAGTCAATCACCCAAGATAACTGGCTAACATTGGCTAGCTTGCTAGCTACTTCCAGACACAAATGAGAGAACACCACACTGACCATTTTACTCGCCCTAGCAAAGCTGGTTAGGCTGTTTTCATGTTATCCAGAGCATTGGTGACTGTAACTATGCTGCTGGCAACAATTTAATTACGCTTTTTTGCCAACGTTTACTGACACCAGCCATATTCAACGGGTGTTGTGTTCGTAAATTAATTAGTTATTCTGCGCTCTGGCATACTCAGACTGAATTTATGAACGCACCCAAAATGGTTACTTGCATAGAGTCTTTTGTTAAGACATGTAGCTAGCTAGGTAAACAATGAATCATAATCCCAACTCATGACGTTACTACCCTGCATGAATCTGCAGGTAGCAAACTAACCAGGTTCAATGTAAACTAGCTAACATGAGACTATAACTAGCAAAGCAAATGGCTCTGAGATATGAATAATAAGATCATACACGTAACATTAGCTAGCGAGCCAGCCAGCTAACGTTAGCTAGCTAGCTAACAGTACACTTTAACTTGAAATGAAAATGACTTTGTCAAAAATAGAAACGTGTAAAATCTGAAAATGTGGCTAGCTAGACTTTTTTACCCGTGCTCTGAAATCGGAGTAGATGGCCAGAGCGAATTGACCAGCTAGGTCTATCAACAGTTGTCACAGTGACATTCTATTGAAATGGATACTTGCATAGTGGAGTCTTTTGTTAAGACATGTAACTTGCTTGCTAGCTAAACAATTAACCATAATCCGAACTCATGATGTTACTACCCTGCATGAATCTGCAGGTAGTTAATCAACCAGGTTCAATGTAAACTAGCTAACATTAGGCTATAACTAGCAAAGCAAGTGGCTCTGAGATATGAATAATAAAATCATACACGTAACGTTAGCTTGAGAGCCAGCTAGCTAACGTTACCTAGCTAACAGCACATTTTAACTCTAAATGAAATCAGTTTCTGTCAAAATTAGAAACTTGTAATATCTGAAAATGTAGCTAGCTAGACAATCTTACCTATATACATCATGGATGGACGAGTCGCCCTCACGGATGCCATGGTTGCCCTTAGTTTGAAAATCTAATCCGGAGACAGATGTTTTCTCCATCTCCTTAGCTATCATACTCTAATTCCACTGATTTCAAAACTCGGTCCTCCAGAAAGTGGAGAGCAACACGTATTCAGTTTTTCTATGCAATAAAACATTTTTAAAGCCACGTTAGAAAGGATTACCTACACATACTGACCAGCTCAAATAGATTCATCTCTCGTTATGTCCAGCCCACTCATTATCTCAGCCAATCATGGCTAGCAGGAAGGGTGCTGTCTTTTTCTGTGGCTAAACCAACTAGGTTCTTAATTTAACCATTTTATTTGTATTTACAGATGGCATACAAGTTTGCTATTAAGGCACATGTAAGTTCACATGTTCCAGAAGGCATTTCTGCCAAAAAACGCATTTTGACTTAAAAACAACGTTTACGTTCCAATGGCTCTCCTGTGAAGTAGTGACGTGCGAAATACTCCTAGTTTCCTGAATGAAGTCACATTTATAAACAAAGAGTTTACTTACTATGTATTAATCATTATTCATACATTTGTAAATGTCAATAAGCAATCTCTAGTCATTTACACATTAATAAACATTATTTTAATAATTGTTTGATCATAGTATGTTCACAATTTGTAAATGATGAATTATGTACTACTAATGGGCTTATAAACCAGTAATAAAGGAATTATTTTCAACTCATGAGATTATTTATAAAGAATTTGTTAATGGTTGATCAATGGTTTGACTCAACATTTATATACACTGCGCAAAAAAATTAATGGAACACTTAAACAACACAATGTAACTCCAAGTCAATCACACTTCTGTGAAATCAAACTGTCCACTTAGGAAGCAACATGCTGTTGTGCAAATGGAATAGACAACAGGTGGAAATTATAGGCAATTAGCAAGACGCCCCCTATAAAGAAGTGGTTCTGCAGGTGGTGACCACAGACCACTTCTCAGTTCCTATGCTTCCTGGCTTATGTTTTGGTCACTTTTGAATGCTGGCGGTGCTTTCACTCTAGTGGTAGCATGAGACGGAGTCTACAACCCACACAAGTGGCTCAGGTAGTGCAGCTCATCCAGGATGGCACATCAATGCGAGCTGTGACAAGAAGGTTTGCTGTGTCAGTCAGCGTAGTGTCGAGAGCATGGAGGTGCTACCAGGAGACAGGCCAGGACATCAGGAGACGTGGAGGAGGCCGTAGGAGGGCAACAACCCAGCAGCAGGATCGCTACCTCCGCCTTTGTGCAAGGAGGAGCAGGAGGAGCACTGCCAGAGCCCTGCAAAATGACCTCCAGCAGGCCACAAATGTGCATGTGTCTGCTCAAACGGTCAGAAACAGATTCCATGAGGGTGGTATGAGGGCCTGACGTCAACTGTTGTCACCTTCTCTCCAAGCTGCTTGTCTCCCATTCCAGCCTTGTGTAGGTCTACAATCTTGTCCCTGCTTACAGCCCAACACAGTGCAGGACGTTTGGCATTTGCCATAGAACACCAAGATTGGCAAATTCGCCACTGGCGCCCTGTGCTCTTCACAGATGAAAGCAGGTTCACACTGAGCACATGTGACAGACGTGACAGAGTCTGGAGGCGCCGTGGGGAACGTTCTGCTGCCTGCAACATCCTCCAGCATGACCGGTTTGGCGGTGGGTCAGTCATGGTGTGGGGTGGCATTTCTTTGGGGGGCCGCACAGCCCTCCATGTGCTCGCCAGAGGTAGCCTGACTGCCATTAGGTACCGAGATGAGATCCTCAGACCCCTTGTGAGACCATATGCTTGTGCGGTTGGCCCTGGGTTCCTCCTAATGCAAGACAATGCTAGACCTCATTTGGCTGGAGTGTGTCAGCAGTTCCTGCAAGAGGAAGGCATTGATGCTATGGATTGGCCCGCCCGTTCCCCAGACCTGAATCCAATTGAGCACATCTAGGACATCATGTCTCGCTCCATCCACCAACGCCACGTTGCACCACAGACTGTCCAGGAGTTGGCGGATGCTTTAGTCCAGGTCTGGGAGGAGATCCCTCAGGAGACCATCCGCCAACTCATCAGGAGCATGCCCAGGCGTTGTAGGGAGGTCATACAGGCATGTGGAGGCCACACACACTACTGAGCCTCATTTTGACTTGTTTTAAGGACATTACATCAAAGTTGGATCAGCCTGTAGTGTGGTTTTCCACTTTAATATTGAGGGTGAATCCAGACCTCCATGGGTTGATAAATTTGATTTCCATTGATATTTTTTGTGTGATTTTGTTGTCAGCACATTCAAATATGTAAAGAAAAAATATATTAAGAAGATTATTTCATTCATAAAGATCTAGGATGTGTTGTTTAAGTGTGCCTTTTAATTTTTTTGAGCAGTGTACATACAGTTGTGGCCAAATATATTGGCACCCTTGCATTTTTCATAAATTATTCCCTAAATAAAATATAAATAAATAAACTTTTGGTCACCACACCCTGTTATTGGATTTTCAACATTGCAGAACCAATTTATTTTAAGAAACTTCAGTTTGAAAACAAAGACATATGGCATGGACAACATGATTGGCACCTGGCACAGAGCTAGTACTTCGTTGCACAGCCTTTGGCCAAGATAACTGCAGACAAACACTTATTGTAGCTATCAATGAGGTTGCTGCACCTTTCTACTGACAATTTGACCAACTTTTCTGCAGCAAACTGGTCTAATTCTTCAATATTTGATGGGTTCCCTCCACCAACTTCTGTTTTCAGATCTCACCATAGGTTTTGGATGTGATTCAGATCTGGGCCACTCCAGAACAGTCCAACCTCTCTTCTTTACCATTCCTTTTTGATGTGTGTTTGGGGTCGTTGTCTTCCCCACAACATTTAATGGAGACCCAGTTTTTAGACAAAAGCGTTCAAAGAAAATAACACCCACCCTGCAATCAATTATGGGGGAGCTTTGATAATGCTGTGGTATTGCTTTGCTGCTTCTGGTACTGTGAGACTTGAATGTGTACAAGTCATCATAAAATCAGCGGATTACCAAGGTGTTTTGGAGTGCAATGTTCAACCCAGTGTCCACAAACTGTGTCTCTGTTTAAGGGACGTGGGTCTTCCAGTAGGACAACAACCCCAAACACACATAAAAAGCACCCTGGAATGGTTCAAACAGAAATATTGGACTGCCTTGGAGTGTCCATTTAAGAGTCCTTGTTATGTACTTCTTCTTTTAACATAACATGTTTTATACTGAAAAAAATATAAACGCAACATTTTTACTGAGTTACAACCACGTGGTCTGAGGTTGTGAGGCCAGTTTGGCGTACTGCCAAATTCTCTAAAATAAAATTGGAGGCGGCTTATGGTAGAGAAATTAACATTAAATGATCTGGCAACAGCTTTGGTGGACATTCGTGCAGTCAGCAGGCCAATTGCACGCTCCCTCAAAACTTGAGACATCTGTGGCATTGTGTTGTGTGACAAAACTGCACATTTTAGAGTGGCCTTTTATTGTCCCCAGTACAAGGTGCATCTGTATAATGATCATGCTGTTTAATCATCTTCTTGATATGCCACATCTGTCAGGTGGATGTATTATCTTGGCAAAGGAGAAATGATCACTAACAAGGATGTAAACAAATTTGTGAACAACATTTTAGAGAAATAAGCTTTTTGTGTGTATGGAACATTTCTGGGATCTTTTATTTCAGCTCATGAAACATGGGACCAACACTTTACATATTGCTTTTATATTTCTGTTTATATATTTTTTCTGTATAGTTTATTTTTAGCCATTGGTGGAGAATCAGATACTGTCTACTAATGTAGCCGGGTTTTGGGGAGTAACAAGTCATTTATAAACATTTATAAATTATATATATAGTGGACACTTTAGATTTGGGGATACAAAATTGTTTATTATTAGTAAATTGTTTATAAGGATCTACATTAATCTGATGTATTAGTCTCACATTTACAAATGGACTCATTAACAATTAATAAATATCCCATTCATGACACAATATTTATATAAAAGGTGAGTCAAACCCTTAATCAACAATTAACAAATGCCCTGTAAATAATAGCATGAGTTGACAATAACTTGTTTATAACTGGTTTATAAGTACATTAGTAGTACATTATTAATCATTTACAAATTGTGAACATGCTCTGATAAAAAACATTTTTAATCATCTTCTAAATAAGTAGTAAATAATTTAAAAGTGTATATAAATGTGTAAATTACTTTTTAGAGAGTGCTTATTGATGTACAAATTTAGGAATAATGATTAATACATGGTAAGTAAACTCTTTAAAAACTTAATATAAATTGTTTATTAAGGGACCTTAATATAAAGTGTTATCCATATAGGAATAAATATCACACATAAATCAAGCAAAGCGCTCAATTACACAATGAATCAAGTATAAAGACTATGCCACCAAACACTAAAATATAATTAATGGAGACGCTAAGTGTGTTTAATTGATTGATACAAGTGGACACAGATAATTATCACAAACCCAATTATACAAACAACTAGTCACACACAAGGGCTACAGTGGGGGCTTTAAAGGGTAGGAAACAGGAGTTAATACTCAAAGTAATAACACAGTGTGGTCAAAGACTTAGGAACTTTGTTGTAGTCACGATCTGGTTACCTGTAACTCTAAAAATAGTTATGTTTTGGGGTTGTTAAATATATTTTAAATATGTTTTGGGGTTTTTAATATCTTTGGTACAACCAATAATGCACTATTGCCAGCGTCATTAAGATAACCTACTCTGCTACCGAGTTTGTCTGCTAGCTCACTAGCTAGCTCGAGCTGGCTAACGATAGCTACTATCCATTAAAGCATGTAATTACATTCCAGATCGAGTGTTGGTGGTGGTGAGCTACAACCCACCAATCAGCGAGCATTACCAATCGTATTACCAATCAGCGAGCATTCCCCACACGTGGGGCATCCTGCATGTTCAGCTTCAGCAGGCAGGCTCTTGGTGCCTTCTTGCCTCGGGCTCACGAAATAGGAAAATCCTATTTTTTTGCTTTGTCAACTTTTCGGCCTGTTCTCTGTGAAGTAGGCTACCAGAGTTTTGTAACTTTTTCAACCTTGGCTTATTGCTAGCGCGCTAGTTGACTGACTGAGTCTGGACTGTGTTGTTGTGTGATATTTTCCACCTGCCTGGAGGAGCCTTCCTCTGATCGCCGGCTTGTTGACTGTTCGTCTCATCTCCTGTGCCCTCTGCTGCATCTGGATTATTGCCTCTGGCATCTAGCTAGCTATCTACTAAAGGATTTCCCTCGCTATTGGACTACCCTCACTGACTCTCCTTCGGCCCGGCGAAACAGCCTCCATCTGAAGCGCCTCTTTCACTAGCTCTCACTTTGGTAACTTATGCTTCCACTCTTTCACCATCGAAATGGCCCCTGCCATCAATCTGTAAGTCTCTGCTTTCTATTTGCGTTTGATCTGCTGATTTTGTTTCAGTTGTGTTCTGTGGTTTCCTGCCTTTGCTAGTTGGGCTCGAGTTGTTGGGCTCTTGCTTGCTGCTTATGCTGACTGTGGTGGTTGGCTAGCTATGCTAGTTAGCTGGCTAGGCTAGCTACCTGGCAAAAATATCTAACGTTAGCTGTCTGGCTAGCTTGCTGGCTAAGATAACTGCATATAACATTCTTTGATAACTGGTTAGATGGTGTTATATATTTCCCAAACTTTGGTTTGCTTTAATGTGGCTCAATTCGCTATTGAAGCTATAAATTGGCTAGCTAGATGTTGATAGCCACTGGCTGACTCATGCAGTGCTAACGTAACAATGCTGGTAGGGCTAATGTTAGCAGGCTAGTTGGCTAGCAACCTTGCAAGCTGACTTGTAACAGTATTTGCTTTTAGGTTGGCTGAACATTATATTGAAACCAGTGGCTAGCCAGGGCAGTTGTATGCACACGATTTGCTTTTAATTTGAAATTATACATTTGAAGATATTTATGATGGAGTTTACATTGTACGGAGTAGGCTGGCTGGCCAGGGTCCTCTTAATGACACATTGTCCCTCCCCCCAAATAAATCCAGCATGACTTTGGAATTCTGATCGGTTCTGATCGGTTCTAATCAGTTTTACGTAATAACTTGAAAAATAGAAACGTGAGGTACAACTTTGGATACTAATGCAAATCCATACGTTACATATGGTTATGTTTATGCTACCTTCACTTTAAATTTCATTTTGAGTGGGCCCCGTTATTTATTAGTACAGTTAATAGTCTCCCAGCCACGGTGAAGGCTGTTCAGCCAAGGTGATAAACCCTGAGTAAACCCAATCCATATAGAGTGCAATGGGGGAACTTGTTCATGAATAGATAGAGGTATCAAAACTTCCAAGTCTTGTTTCTGATACTACACCAGCTCTGACGCTGATGTGGCAGGGCTTGCAAACTATTACGGACTACAAAGGGAAACCCAACTGCGAGCTGCCCAGTGACGCAAGCCTACCAGACGTGCTAAATGCCTTTTATGCTCGCTTCGAGGCAAGCAACACTGAAGCATGCATGAGGGCACCAGCTGTTCCGGACGACTGTGTGATCACGCACTCCGTAGCCGATGTGAGCAAGACCTTTAAACAGGTCAACATTCACAAGGCCACGGGGCCAGACGGATTACCAGGACGTGTACTCAGAGCATGCGTGGACCAACTGGCAAGTGTCTTTACTGACATTTTCAACCTCTCCCTGACAGAGTCTGTAATACCTATATGTTTCAAGCAGACCACCATAGTCCCTGTGCCCAAGAAAGCGACGGTAACCTGCATAAATGACTACCGCCCCATAGCACTCACGTCGGTAGCCATGAAGTTCTTTGAAAGGCTGGTCATGGCTCACATCAACAACATCATCCCGGAAACCCAAGACCCACTCCAATTCGAAACCACCCCAACAGATCTAAAGATGATGCAATCTCAATCGCACTCCACACTGCCCTTTCCCAACTGGACAAAAGGAACACCTATGTGAGAATGCTGTTCATTGACTACAGCTCAGCGTTCAACACCATAGTGCCCAAAAAAGATAATCACTAAGCTAATGACCCTGGAACTAAACACCTCCCTCTGCAACTGGATCCTGGACTTCCTGATGGGCCGCCCCCAGGTGCTAAGGGTAGGAAAAAACACATCTGCCACACTGATCCTCAACACGGGGGCCCCTCAGGGGTGTGTGCTTAGTCCCCTCCTGTACTCCCTGTTCACCCACAACTGCGTGGCCAAGCACTACTCCAACACCATCATTGAGTTTGCTGACGACACAACAGTGGTAGGCCTGATCACCGACAACAATGAGACAGCCTATAGGGAGAAGGTCAGAGACCTGGCAGTGTGGTGCCAGGACAACAACCTCTCCCTCAACGTGAGCAAGACAAAGGAGCTGATTGTGGACTACAGGAAAAGGAGGGCCGAACAGGCCCCCATTCACATCGACAGGGCTGTAGTGGATCACTTCGAGAGTTTCAAGTTCCTTGGTATCCACATCACCAACAAACTATCATGGTCCAAACACACCAAGACAGTTGTGAAGAGGGCACGACAACGTATTTTCCCCCTTAGGAGACTGAAAAGATTTGGCATGGGTCCCCAGATAATCAAAAAGTTATACAGCTGCACAATCGAGAGCATCCTGACCGGTTGCATCACCGCCTGGAATGGCAACTGCTTAACATCCGACCATAAGGCGCTACAGAGGGTAGTGCGTCCAGGACCTATATGCTAGGCGGTGTCAGAGGAAGGCCCAAAAATGTGTCAAAAGACTCCAGTCACCCAAGTCATAGACTGTTCTCTCTGCTACCGCATGGCAAGCGGTACCGGAGTGCCAAGTCTAGGTCCAAAAGGGTCCTTAACAGCTTCTATCCCCAAGCCATAAGACTGCTGAACAATTAATCAAATGGCCACCCGGTCTATTTACATTGACCCCACCTCCTTGTTTTTACACTGCTGCTACTCGCTGTTCATTATCTATTTATAGTCACTTTACCCCTACCTACATTTACTAATTACCTCGACTAACCTGTACCCCTGCAAATTGACTCGGTACCGGTACCCTCTGTATATAGCTTCGTTATTGTAATTTTATTGTGTTACTTTTCATTTTTTAACTCTATTTCTTGAACTGCATTGTTGGTTAGGGGCTTGTAAGTAAGCATTTCACGGTAAGGTCTTCACCTGTTGTATTTGGCGCATGTGACAAATAAAATTTGATTTGATTTGAATTTGAGTGTCACAGATTTACTATGTTACATTTAGTCTTTGAAGCCAGGATGACATTTCTCTGCATGATTATTTCCCAATACACATTAATGCCCCGAGGGTGACACATTTATTTTGGACGCGTGTGAAGCCGAGCGCGTTAATTAATATAATTTGAGGTGATTAATACCTAAAATA
This sequence comes from Coregonus clupeaformis, assembly GCF_020615455.1. Lineage (NCBI taxonomy): Eukaryota > Metazoa > Chordata > Actinopteri > Salmoniformes > Salmonidae > Coregonus > Coregonus clupeaformis. Next base: position 8,428,521 of record NC_059230.1, read on the forward strand.
GGTCTTTGGAACTTATTTATCGCTTCTGCAAAGGCAGAAGGAAGTTCATGTCACGGGTATAGACACAATGGAAAATGAATTCCAGATAACCTTTTTTACCCTTTGGATTATAATACTTAACCAGAACTTAACCCCTAGGTAAGACTAAACAGCCCTCCTGTTAAGCCTGGAAACTTCAGAAAATATCAGATTTAATATTATGTGGAAATCAACAAGGGAAAAGAGGGTCTTTGGATCTCTTGTTTGGATTTCATGGCATGTGCCTGAAAAATCTTATTTTAGACTGGAGGAAGTTCCAATCTTGGGCAGGGATCTCAAATCTTATATGTGTGATTAGATTCCTTTAGCATGGCTAAGGGGCTGGGGAGTGGGGGAGGAGTGGGGGAAGGCTGAGCATGTTGTGCTATCTTTGGAAATCCCAATAAATGAATTGACTGCTGAGGTTAAATGGTAGGACATCTAGGGAGTGGATCTGTGACTACTAAGGAGAGGATCATGAGAGTGGGGAGACCTATATGGCCTAGGGTCGGATCAAGGTCGATTTATAACAAAATAACACAAGTAGTGATCTTTAAATAGCATGTGTGTGGCTGTGTAGGGGAGTTTACAACATTCAGTGACTGTTAATCATTATGTTAATTAACATATCAAAAGGGGCAGAATTTCCTGATTTGGCCTCTTTTTTAAGCTTGCTCATTAAGAAATGCTAGCGGCCATGACTGAAGCCACATAAGAGTTGTTTTGAGGGTGTGGTTTGATGTGAGTGTTTCTTGGTTGTGTCTGCCATTCAATCACAACAAATAAGGGCAGTAGTGAATACAGTGAGGTAAGCTAAGCTAGCTTTGCTATGGAGATAAAGTTTTGAAGCTGAGGACTTCTCCCCTCCTGACTGACTCGCCATCTTAAGATGGTCAGCTAATTCAGTTCTATGTGTAGGCTAAAGCCTGTGCTGCCCTTACAAAAATGTACCATGGTAGTACAATGAAGAAAATACCATTATACTATCATGTTTTTTGGTGACTGCCATGGCAGGAAAATACCATTGTATTTGCACCAGTACCATGGTATTTTCCTGCCACGGTTGTGACCAAAGAAACATGATAGTACCATGGTATTTAAACATGATAGTACCAGCTACATTAAATAGTACCCGCAAAACACCAGTCTCAACGTCAACAGTGAAGAGGCAACTCCAGGATGCTGACCTTCTAGGCAGAGTTGCAAAGACAAAGCCATATCTCAGACTGCCCTTCTTAATCTTTTCTTTTTATTGGCCAGTCTGAGATATGGCTTTTTCTTTGCAACTCTGCCTAAAAGGTCAGCATCCCGGAGTTGACTCTTCACTGTTGACGTTGAGACTGTTGTTTTGCGTATACTATTTAATGTAGCTGCCAGTTGAGGACCTGTGAGGCGCCTGTTTCTCAAACTAGGCACTCTAATGTATTTGTCCTCTTGCTCAGTTGTGCACTGGGGCCTCCCACTCCTTTTTCTATTCTGGTTAGAGCCAGTTTGCGCTGTTCTGTGAAGGGAGTAGTACACAGCGTTGTACGAGATCTTCAGTGTCTTGGTAATTTCTCGCATGGAATAGCCTTCATTTCTCAGAACAAGAATAGACTGACGAGTTTCAGAAGAAAGTTATTTGTTTCTGGCCATTTTGAGCCTGTAATCGAACCCACAATTGCTGATTCTCCAGATACTCAACTAGTCTCAAGAAGGCCAGTTTTATTGCTTCTTTAATCAGCACAACAGTTTTCAGCTGTGCTAACATAATTGTAAAAGGGTTTTCTAATGATCAATTAGCCTTTTAAAATGATAAACTTGGATTAGCAAACACAATGTGCCATTATCAGCAACCATCAGTCCTGTGTTCCAAAAAAATTGGTTGCTGATAATGGGCCTATGTACGCCTATGTAGATATTCCATAAAAAAATCAGCTGTTTCCAGTTACAATAGCCATTTACAACATTAACAATGTCTACACTGTATTTCTGATCAATTTGATGTTATTTTAATTGTCACGATTTAACTGGATATGAACCCAAATGCAGACAACTACACCGAGTCAGAGAAGGTTTAACAGGTTTATTTCCAAAGTTAAATTGTCCAGGTTTCCAAAAATAAGGGAAGAGCAAGTCCAGGTCTACAGGGAGGGTAACAGATCCAGGTTCTGAGCAGGAGTGGTACCGTAACGTCCTAGTGTCCGTGGTGAGTCCAAAAGGGAGGTCCAGTAGTGGAAAGCAGGATGGTGGTGGGAGGAGTGAAGCGGAGGCAGGAGTCAGGTTCCAATAATAATAATATAATAATAATAATATGCCATTTAGCAGACGCTTTTATCCAAAGCGACTTACAGTCATGTGTGCATACATTTTTGTGTATGGGTGGTCCCGGGGATCGAACCCACTACCCTGGCGTTACAAGCGCCGCGCTCTACCAGCTGAGCTACAGAGGACCACATAATCTGTGCCACAGGAGAAAAGTAAATAGAACAGGCCAAAAACACAAAGAGCGAAAACAAGCAGGTTGAGTCAGCAGCGAGACTAACATGGTCGTCTTGACTATGATCTGACGATGAGTGGCAAGTTTGACCGGGTCTTTAAGGCTGAGGTGATTATGGTCAATGAGCTGCAGCTGGAACCCTGACTCCCGCACACCAGACTTCACTCCTGCAATCAAGAACAGACAGAGGGGAGGGGGAGAGCAGAGAGAGAGCTACCTAGCAGCAGTAGGCCTAACATTAATGGACAATTAAGATGGCTTTTCTTTCGAAAACAAGGACATTTCTAAGTGACCCCAAACTTTTGAACGGTAGTGTATATCACACATTCTCCCACATTTCTGGTTGGCAACATAGGGAACCCAAACATGAGCAAAAAACAGTACTATTAATAAAGGATTTACTTTTTGACAGCAACTATTTCCCTTTTTTTATGTTGCAGAAAATCTAGGACCAACAAAAGTAGCCTAACGGCTTCATCAGAAACCTGCCATAACAGGTATATAAATGCATCAATATAATATCAACCAACCTTTTTTGACATTGGTGAGTTTATTTATTTAATGCATTATACTGCCATACTGCCATTTTACCATGGCAACGCAAAATTAATAAATTAACCATATGATCATTTTTGGTACCATTTATCATAATTGTGCGATATCATGGTAGGATGTATAATGAAGGTTAAAACAATGGTATTTCCGTGATCCACATCTATACCATGGTATACAATACCCTCCTGAATTATTGGCACACTAGGTAAATATGAACAAAAAAAGACTGTGAAAAAATGTCATTGTTGTTATCAGCTTGAACTTACACTCAAAATATCATATAATTTTACCTTTGAGTTAAAGATTTTCAAAGAAAAAATGAATCATCATCAATAAATTATTATTTTATTCAAAAAAATGTATATCACAATTATTGGCACCCCTGCATTTAGTACTTTGTGCACCCTCCCTCTGAGTCGTCTCCTTAAATGTTTGATGAGGTGGGAGAACACATAGGAAGGGATTTGAGACCATTCCTCCATACAGAGTCCTTAGTCCTCGCTTGTGGACTCTCCTCTTCAGCTCACCCCACAGGTTTTCAATGGGGTTTAGGTCAAGGGACTGGGAAGACCATTGCAAAGGCTTGTTTCTATGGTCAGTGAACCATTTTTGTGTGGATTTGGAGGCATGCTTTGGATCGTTGTCCTGCTGGAAGAGCCAACGACGACCCAGATTTTGCTTCTTGGCAGAGGCAGACAGGTTTTGGCCTAAAATCTATTGGTACTTGATGGAGTCCATGATGCCATACATCCTAACAAGGTTCCCAGGGCGTTTGTAAGTAAAACAGTCCCACAACATCACAGATCCAATCCTCAGATGTGGGGATTGGGTTATGTTCTGCATGACCATGGCTCTTTTTACGCCAAACCCACCTTGGTGTTTGTTGCCAAGAAGCTATATTTTAGTCTCATCAGACTATAGAACCTGGTTTCAATCAAAGTTCCAATGACATTTAGCAAACTCCAGGTACTCACGTTTGTGGTTTGGTAACAGCAGAGGCTTTCTTCTGACAACCCATCCAAATAAATTGTTGGCATGGCTTGTAGTTTTGGAGACTTTATGACCCCAAGATGTAACCAACTTCTGCAATTCTCCAACTGTGATCCTTGGATATTTTTTTGCCACTTTAACTATCCTCCTCACTGTGGTGGGGGCAAAATACACCTGCGTCCTCTTCCAGGCAGGTTCATCACAGCTCCAGTTGTTTTACATTTTGTAATCATTGCCCTAATAGTGGAGATAGGTATTTTCATGCCTGATTTGTGAAGTTCAACAACCTTTTGTCTCATTTAATGTGTGTGTTCTCTGGCCTTTCCCATGTTGATGGATGACTAAGGGAGTTTAGCCTGTGTGTCACCTCATATTTATACCCCAGTGAAACAGGAAGTCATGGATGACCACTTAAGAGTTCCCAAAGACTCAGATGAACATTAAAAAGTAATATCTTAATCGGAATAAACATACATTTGATTTTGTTCATAATAATTTCTAAGGGTGTAATAATTGTGACACGCATGTTTTTTTAATAAAATAATTATTTAATGATTACCTTTTTTTTTTTTACTCAAATGATATTTTGAGTGTAAGATTAAGCTGATAAATAACAATTACATTTTTCAAAAGCATTGGAAGTTTGCGCCAACTTTATAAAAAAATTCACTGCTACTTCAATTTTAGCAGACTCTCTTATCCAGAGTGACTTACAGGAGCAATTGTGAGCTTTGGGATTTGATCCTGTGACCTTTAATTCCTGGCCCAATGCTTTTAACCGCTAGGCTACCTGCCACCAAGCAAAATGTGCGTACATTGTCCACATGGCAGCTGGGGGCAGAATACAATGTGTTGAACTTGACAAAATATACTTCCCCGACAGGTTACCTTAAACTTTACATTTATCTAGTTGTTTTCTAGATTTCTCCTGGTTCTAAATATGTACAGTGGGGAAAAAAAGTATTTAGTCAGCCACCAATTGTGCATGTTCTCCCACTTAAAAAGATGAGAGAGGCCTGTAATTTTCATCATAGGTACACGTCAACTATGACAGACAAAATGAGAAAAAAAATTCCTGAAAATCACATTGTAGGATTTTTAATGAATTTATTTGCAAATTATACGGGTAAGAGAGACTAGCTAGCTACATTTTCTCATATTAAACATTTCTAATTTTGTCATAAAGTTGTTTTCATTGCAAGTTAAAGCGTACTGTTAGCTAGCTAGCTAATGTTAGCTGGCTGGCTCACCATTTGCATTCCTATTTATATCCTAATGTCAGCTAGATAACTAGCTAGCAGATTCATGCATGGTAGTAATGTTATGAGTTGGGATTATGGTTAATTGTTTAGCTAGCTAGCTAGCTAAATGTCTAAACAAAATACTCCACTACGCAAGTAACTATTTCGCTGTACCAGTTACACCTTCTGTACCCTGTGCATGTGACAAATACATTTTGATTTTATTTGATATAGTGTGTGTTTACCAAAGAACAACATGACCTTCGCCAAAGTCAAATTAGGATAAAACGTTAGGCCAACGAGACAGTGTCCAAGTTTTAAAATACTCCGGTAGAATGCCCTGCTTTTATTTCATCACACTCACAACCGTAAGCTATTTTCTGTAATTAGCTCAACATTAATTTGGAAATAATGATCTTGTTGTGAGTTTATTTTCCTGTAATAATGAATACAAATTATCTAAATTTAAGACGTTGTCAGCTATGTGATATGGTCATTATTTGAACTGGCTAGCCAGGTAACTTAACGTTAGCTAGCTAGCTAACAAGCTAGAAAGAACCAAAATATTGTTTAGAAAGTTGTTTTTAGTTGCCTGGTTTGCTAGATTGACATATACTAAATTCATTTTTAAATTGATGAGTTTATTGGTTTTAAAATACACCAGTTATGCCATTTTGAACCACCAGGCTGCTGATGTCATGCAGTCTGTCGTTTTTGTGTTTATACCTTTTCAGTTTGATGTCGGAAGACAATAGAATATTCATGATGTCACTGCAACAACTGTCTACAGACATATCGATAGACGTAGTATAAACGAGCCTTTAGTCTTGAAATCTTTGGTTGTTTAGTACACTACCGTACTCACTCTGTTTAGCACATGGCCTCACGTGAATCCTTAGAGAGAAGGGTAGGGCTAAGGCTTAAGAGGGTGTAGACAAAGAAGAGCTCTCTAGAAGGTGTACATTCAAGGGCCATTTTCTCAAAAGTGGGGTTACAAGTTCATCAACTTACAAAAGCAGAATTACTTTCCCATTGTTCCTCAACTGTAGTGTATGATAAACCATTTAGAGTCTCTATTTTTATCCAATGTAAAAAACACAATTTCAAATTTTGCTACATAAGACCGAATCGAGCCAGTCGGTAACATATATTGTTGTATATGTTTTCCTTTTCTTTCTTTTCTTTTGCCGGTTTTCAGCTTTATTGCGCTCTCTCTCTTTGAGAGTATGGGTTCCTTATACTAACACCACATTCTCTGTGTACATGTGTTTTGCTCTAGTAGAAATAGATCTATAACATGTTCTGTTCTATCCTGTATTTTTATCTGATATTGTGACATCTAGTGGCCCTTCTGATTAGATTACCACAGGTGTCTGCAATTACCTCTGGCTCGCTGTGTGGCCTTATCTGTCCCACTATTGTTTGTGGTCATAAGCTCTGATGAAGGTCGACCGAAAGCTCAGCTATAATTAAAATAAATGTGCATCTGACTGGAAGTTTGCAGTGACATTTTCCTGTTTCTCCAGTTTTGCCTTTTGCCTCCAGCACCTAAACAAATCAGCTTTGGGCTTGCGGTAGATTCTGCCTATTAGGAACTTGACATCTAAATATATATTTTCTTTTGATTTCATTACTTTAACAGAATGTTTCCTACAAGTTCAAACATGGTTACATTTAAATTCAATTTTGGTAATGTTCTAGGAATGTTCTCTAACTGGTTTGACATTGGGAAGGTTCTGAAATAGTTCAGAGAATGTTAAAGGCCCAGTGCAGTCAAATTGATATTCCTGTGTTTTATATATATTTCCACATGATGATAATGCCCTTTTAGTGTAAGAGCTGTTTGAAAAGACCGCCTGAAATTTCAGCCTCTTGTGGTGGGATGTTTTGGCCTGCGGTAAAATAGTTAATAGATCAAAAAGAAAGATACACTGAAAAAATATATATAAACGCAACATGTAAATTGTTAGTCCCATATTTCATGAGCTGAAATGAAAGATTGCGGACATTTTCCATGCTCACAAATAGCTTATTTCTCTCATATTTTGTGCACAAATTTTGTTTACATCCCTGTTAGTGAGCATTTCTCCTTTGCCAAGATAATCCACCAACCTGACAGATATGGTATATTAAGAAGCTAATTGAACAGCATGATCATTACACAGGTGCACCTTGTTCTGGGGACAATAAAAGGCCACTCTAAAATGTGCAGTTTTGTCACACAACACTGTAAGCGACGGTCGTGTCAGTGGAGGTTTTGTCGCAAAACTAAGACGGTTCTGCCGAGTTTTTCTGCGGCAATCTTCGAGGATGGCTCCACACCACTCTCTCACTTGAGTTATTTTCAGATTATCAAATGTTTGCTATTTTTGTAGCTTTGTCAACTATGTGTGTGTTTTCTATACCTGTCCGCTCCTCTCCGTTTAGGCTTTAAAGACACTCCCCACCCCTTGTTTGCAACCCTTCTAATTTAGTGTACCCTGTGTGCACAACCCATGTGGAATTCCGGGTCTCTGGCAGCGTTTGGAACTGCCGATCTACGGTCACAAACGCCAATTTCATCTCAGCCTATGCTGCCCTTCAGTTCCCTTGACTTTTTGGCCCTGACGGAGACATGGATCACCCCAGAGAACACTGCTACTCCAGCTGCTCTTTCTTCATTGACTACGTTTTCTTTCATAGTCCAAGAGCATCTGGTCATCGTGGTGGTGGCACAGGTCTACTCATTTCTCTTAAATGGAGATTTTCTCTTTTCTCCGTCTCTCACCTGTCCATCTCCTCATTTGAAATCCATACTGTCACTGTCACTTGTCCACTCAAGCTTAACATTATTGTCATCTATCACCCACCAGGTTCTTTTGGAGAGTTCCTCAATGAGTTTGACACCTTGATTAGCTCATTTCCTGATGATGGCTCACCGCTCTTCGTACTTGGCGACTTCAAACTCCCAACGTCTGCTTTTGATTAATTTCTTACGAAGTCTCTTTCCCTTCCTTGCTTCTTCTGACTTCACCCTTTCCCAATCCCCCCCAACTCACAAGTCAGGCAATACACTTGACCTCATCTTTACTGGAGGCTACTCGGTTACTAATGTCATTGCAATCCCACCCACGGTCTCTGATCACTACTTTGTTTCCTTTTCTGTCTCACTTTCCTCCAGCCCTGACCACTCAGCCCCTGCCCAGATGGTAATGCGCCGTCGCAATCTTCCCTCTCTCTCTCCCACTACTCTCTCCTCTTCTATTTTATTATCTCTCACTTCTGCTAAATCCTTCTCCCTCCTGTCTCCGGATTCTGCCTCTTCGACCCTACTCTCCTCCCTTTCCGCATCCTATGACTTGCACTGTCCCCTTCCATCCCAGCAGGCTCAGCCCTCCCCTCCTGCTGCGTGACTGATTGTGAGCTTACAGTACAGGGCTGCGGGCAGCTGAGCGAAAATGGAAGAAAACTAAAATTCCGGAGGACCTATCATCCTTTCACTCCCTCCACTCTACCTTCTTTTCCTCTGTGTCTGCTGCTAAAGCCACTTTCTACCACTCTAAATTTCAAGCTTCTACCTCTAACCCAAGGAAACTCTTTTCTACCTTCTCCTCCCTCCTTAATCCTCCTCCCCTCCCCCTTCCCTCTCTGTGGACGACTTTGTCAACCACTTTGAAAAGAAGGTTGACAACATCCACTACACATTCACTCAGCCTATTGAGTCCACTGGTCTCACTCACACAGAACTACACTTTGACTTCTTTCTCCCCTCTCTCTCCAGATGAAATCCTGCAACTAGAGAGTCTGGCTGCCCAACAACCTGGCCGCTCGACCCCATCCCCTCCTCCCTTCTCCAGACCATCTCTGGAGACCTTCTCCCATTCCTCACTTCCCTCATCAACTCATCCCTGACCCTCTGACTTCAAAATGTCCCGAGTCGCTCCCCTCCTCAAGAAACCAACACTCGACTCATCTGACGTCAAAAGCTATAGACCTGTATCCCTTCTTTATTTTCTTTCCAAAACACTTGAGCGTGCTGTCTCTGATCAACTTTCTTGTTATCTCTCTCAGAACGATCTTCTTGAACCTAACTAGTCAGGCTTCTTCTCTGTGTCACGGAGGCTCTCGGCACTGCCAAATCTGACTTTCTCTCCTCTGTTCTCATCCACCTAGATCTATCCACTACCTTTGACACAATGAACCATCAGATCCTCCTCTCCACCCTCTCATGGCTGGGTGTCTCAGGCTCTGGACACCCTTGGATTGCATCCTACCTGGCAGGCCGCTCCTAGCAGGTGACTCCACAGTGTCGCCCTCCCAGAGTGCAAAGAACAATATAATAGTTTTTCTTTTTTTTGGAGGGGGGGGGATTTAATATATTGCAGATAGATTGTGGCTTTTATCAATGGAATTGTCTACATCATTTCCAATCCCCCATATTTGTTTTTGTAAATATATTATTTTAAACATTCAGTGAGGGTAAAAAGTATTTGATCCCCAGCTGATTTTGTATGTTTGCCCACTGACAAAGACATGATCAGTCTATAATTTTAATGGTAGGTTTATTTGAACAGTGAGAGACAGAATAACAACAAAATAATCCAGAAAAACGCATGTCAAAAATGTTATAAATTGATTTGCATTTTAATGAGGGAAATACGTATTTGACCCCTCTGCAAAACATGACTTAGTACTTGATGGCAAAACACTTGTTGGCAATCACAGAGGTCAGACGTTTCTTGTAGTTGGCCACCAGGTTTGCACACATCTCAGGAGGGATTTTGTTCCATTCCTCTTTGCAGATCTTCTCCAAGTCATTAAGGTTTCGAGGCTGACGTTTGGCAACTCGAACCTTCAGCTCTCTCCACGGATTTTCTATGGGATTAAGGTCTGGAGACTGGCTAGGCCACTCCAGGACCTTAATGTGCTTCTTCTTGAGCCACTCCATTGTTGCCTTGGCCGTGTGTTTTGGGTCATTGTCATGCTGGAATACCCATCCACGACCCATTTTCAATGCCCTGGCTGAGGGAAGGAGGTTCTCACCCAAGATTTGACGGTACATGGCCCCGTCCATCGTCCCTTTGATGCAGTGAAGTTGTCCTGTCACCTTAGCAGAAAAACACCCCCAAAGCATAATGTTTCCACCTCCATGTTTGACGGTGGGGATGGTGTTCTTGGGGTCATAGGCAGCATTCCTCCTCCTCCAAACACGGCGAGTTGAGTTGATGCCAAAGAGCTCCATTTTGGTCTCATCTGACCACAACACTTTCACCCAGTTCTCCTCTGAATCATTCAGATGTTCATTGGCAAACTTCAGACGGCCCTGTATATGTGCTTTCTTGAGCAGGCAGACCTTGCAGGTGCTGCAGGATTTCAGTCCTTCACGGCGTAGTGTGTTACCAATTGTTTTCTTAGTGACTATGGTCCCAGCTGCCTTGATATCATTGACAAGATCCTCCCGTGTAGTTCTGGGCTGATTCCTCACCGTTCTCATGATCATTGTAACTCCACGAGGTGAGATCTTGAATGGAGCCCCAGGCCGAGGGAGATTGACAGTTCTTTTGTGTTTCTTCCATTTGTTAATAATCGCACCAACTGTTGTCACCTTCTCACCAAGCTGCTTTGCGATGGTCTTGTAGCCCATTCCAGCCTTGTGTAGGTCTACAAACTTGTCCCTGACATCCTTGGCCATGGTGGAGAGTTTGGTATCTGATTGATTGATTGCTTCTGTGGACAGGTGTCTTTTATACAGGTAACAAGCTGAGATTAGGAGCACTCCCTTTAAGAGTGTGCTCCTAATCTCAGCTCGTTACCTGTACAAAAGACACCTGGGAGCCAGAAATCTTTCTGATTGAGAGGGGTTCAAATACTTATTTCCCTCATTAAAATGCAAATAATTTAATAGCATTTTTGAAATGCGTTTTTTTTCTGGATTTTGTTGTTGTTATTCTGTCTCTCACTGTACAAATAAATCTACCATTAAAATGATAGACTGATCAGTTATTGTCAGTGGGCAAACGTACAAAATCAGCAGGGGATCAAATACTTTTTTCCCTCACTGTATATATATATATATATTATATATTTTCCTTCTTTATTATTTTCCCCTAACTCTATCACCCCTCCCCTAATTGGAGTAAACTAATGGAGAACAATACTTAGGCTTCTACTTCCAGCTTATACATACTATATAAATCTTTACGGACAGTGTATTTTACATTTGCTATCTTTTGTTTGTTTTTAATCCCAACCGTCAGCTACCCTCAACCCCTCCCATCTACCTCTGAAGACCATCAAGTTTTGATTTCTAGCTGCCATATATTTTTCCACTGTGTTGTGATGTTTCACAAAAATAGTATTATTATTGATTGATTGACTATGACTTTTCAAATCACCCAGCAGTGCAATAACCTTGGTGTGACCCTGGACAACACCCTGTTGTTATCTGCATACATCAAAGCAGTGACTCGCTCCTGCAGGTTCATGCGCTATATCATCCGTAGAGTATGACACTACCTCACACAGGAAGCGGCACAGTTCCTAATCCAGGCACTTTTCCTCTCCCATCTGGACTACTGCAACTCGCTGTTGGCTGGGTCCCCCGCTTGTGCCATCAAACACCTGCAACTTATCCAGAACAATGCGGCCCGCCGGTTTTTCAACCTTCCCAAGTTCTCTCATGTCACCCCGCTCCTCCGCACACTCCACTGGCTTCCAGTCGAAGCTTGCATCCACTAGAAGACCATGGTACTTCCCTATGTTACAACCAGAGGAACTTGCCCTCCCTACCTTCAGGCTATGCTCAAACCCTACACCCCAACCCGAGCTCTCCATCAGGTCTCTTGACCCTCCCACCCTTACAGGAGGGCAGCTCCCGCTCAACCCAGTCCAAGCTCTTCTCTGTCCTGTTACCTCAATGGTGGAACCAGCTTCCACCTGAAGCCAGGACAGCAGAGTCCCTGCCGATCTTCAGAAAACATCTGAAACCCTACCTCTTCAAACAGTATCTTAAATAAACCCCCCAATTTTCTTTTTTTAGAAAATAAAAACATGAACTTGCACTTGAAGTTCCAACTGTACCGGGCGTGTTGATGATGTCAACGTTGTGAACAGAATGCCCATGGTGGCGATGGGGTTATGGTATGGGCAGGCATAAGCTACGGACAAGGAACACAATTGCATTTTATCGATGGCAAGTTGAATGCACATAGATACCGTGACGAGATCCTGAGACCAATTGTCTTGCCATTCATCCACCGCCATCACCACATGTTTCAGCATGATAATGCATGGCCCCATGTCACAAGGATCTGTATACAATTCCTGGAAACTGAAAATGTCCCAGTTCTTCTGTGGCCTGCATACTGACCAGACATGTCACTCATTGAGCAGTGTGTTCCAGTTCCCGCCAATATCCAGCAACTTAGCACACATTAAAGAGGAATGGGACAACATTCCACAGGCCACAATCAACAGCCTGATCAACTCTACGTGAAGGAGATGTGTCACGCTGCATGAGGCAAATTGTGGTCACACCAAAAACTAGCTGGTTTTCTGGTCCACGCTCCTACCTTTTTGTTAAGGTATCTGTGACCAACAGATGCATATCTGTATTCCCAGTCATGTGACATCAATAAAGTAGGGCCTAATGAATTTATTTCAATTGACTGATTTGCTTATATGAACTATAACTCAGTAAAATCTATGAAATTGTTGCATGTTGTGTTTATATTTTTGTTCATCTAGTTTTCCCCTCCCCACTCAGACCATTCCCAGACAATCTTAGCTAAATGCTTACTTGAGACATTGCTCTTTGCTAAGCTGTTTTTTTTCTTGTTTTTGACCATTTTAGTTTAAAACAATAATTGTAATGTACTTAATTGTTACCCAGAAATTATTCGATATTGAGATAAAAATGGCTACATTGGACCTTTTAAGACACAATGTTTTTCTGTGGGAATTTCTGTACTTCAGCATAACATTTTGTACATGATTCTATTTAAAGTCATGTTCTCAAATTGTTCCAAGATTGTTAAGAAAACTTTCCATAAAAAACACAAGAAAAGTTTAGTAACGTTCAGAGAATGTTCTAAGAATGTTATTTAAAAACATATATATGCCATTCTCAGTATCAACAAAACTCTCTCTATCCTCTATCTTGTTTAGAGTGTTCAGGTGTGTTGGCCATGCCCACTAATTAGCCACACCTTATCTTAATGAGCGCTTGTTTCCTTTGAAATGGGGTCTGTTTGAATAGACTAAAATGAACAGCTTTGTATGCACAACAAACAAAAAAACATGGCATATTAGCGCCATTCTGGTGTCGCGGTGGACTAACTCTTTGGATAGAGAACAGAAGATCACAGGTTTGAATCTCACTGATGCCGTGTCATAAAAAAAATGTTTTTGCATGATTAATGCCTAAGAAAATTAATTTCCATGTGTCCTATCTGTGCTTGGAGTTTGCAAAAGTTAACACAAAATAAGCTAGCATTTTTATTAAAAGTCTTATTGAAACATTCAGTGAAACTTTTAAGTTATAAAAAAAAAACTCTAAATAACCAATATTTTCCATTCACATAGCATTAATAAATCCTCCCAGGAAAACGTTCAAGGAACCAGAGTACAACGTTCTCAGAACCTCTTTGCAACCTACACATAAATGTTCCCAGATCAGGAAACATTTTCACTGTTCTCAGAATTATGAAAAAACGTTCAGTTTTACTGGTCAGGAAACATATGGATTCTATCCCTCAACTAATGTGAAACCAAAAACATACATTCCCACAACTTCGAAGGAACCAAATGTGCTAGATGGGTATGTTGTTTTTCTCAATAAAAAAACTATGTAGGTCTCGTACTGGATTTACTTGTAAAAAACAATGTTAGTGAAGTATTCTGTCACATTCCTAGAAAACCAATAGTAATACTGTAACTCACATATGGTCTAGGTGTAAAAAAATATATGTCAATTACTCAATTTAAAGCTCTTCCCATTTAATCTTGGCATTTAAAAATGACATTGCATTCATTGTGTGAAAACTTGTTTAAATTCCCTTGTTCTTCCGGAAATGAGTGAGCACCTACAGCACAACCATACAGTCGATCTCAGAGGCCCCTCAAAACTAGAGATAAAAGAACAAAATAAATAACCTTTTGTCAAGCTGTATCTGTCTGTCATGCCCTGACTCAAGGGACTCTTATATGTTGAGTCAGGTTGTGAATGTTCTATGTTGTATTTTCTATGTTTGTGATCTAGGTTTGTAGTTCTATGTTTGGCCGGGTGTGTTTCCCAATCAGAGGCAGCTGTCGCTCGTTGTCTCTGATTGGGGAGCATACTTAGGCAGCCTATTGGCATTCATGGGTTGTGGGATCTTGTTCTGTGTTTAGGCTAGTTTTGTGGTCAGCATTTGGACTTCACATTTCATTGGTTTGTTGTTTTGTCGTTGTTTATCAGTGTAATAAACATGTATGCATATCACGCTGCGCCTTGGTCTGACCCGTCCTTCAACGAACGTGACACTGTCGGTTCACTCGCTGGCTCTCTCGTTCCCTTTCTCTTTCCCTGTTCCTCATTTTTCACAGAGTTCACAATAACTAGGACTAGAAATGTGTGAAAATATTGAGTGAAAAGAAAAGAAAGAAAGGAATACAAATATTATTATGAGAAGTTGGAACCCAAGGAATCAATCGATAACTGTATTTGTAGCCCTTTATATCTGGTTGAGCGTTTGTTGTCTCTATATAAAACCTTGAAGAAGATATCTGAAAAGGGGCAGAAGTAAAAGTGTTTTCCATCAATGGAAAATAAGTAAACAACGACAAAACCATGACTGTATAGAAAATAACCACACATATGACAAGAATAAAGAAGAATAGAGAAGTCCAGATGTATATTCCTCAGTTACATACAGTATATGGAGAAGCCACTTGATGAGCAAATTCCTTCCTCTCAGGGCAATTAGGCCTTCAACAGCTGGTGACACATTTCAGCGTCTACTTTCACAATTCCCGCAACCCATTCCACAGAACAACAACACACAGGCCCGCAAAATTGTCGCCACAGACAGACGGTCTGAGGGATGTGTGTGGGGCCTTGGTCAGAGACGGAAGTTAAAACAAGACACTCCACTCCCTAATTTTTTCTGGTGACATTACATTCAGTGAACTAAGCAGACCAGACCCAGCTGCTATTTCATTGGTTTCTATGGGAGAACTACGCCATTAAGAAGACCGGAGCTGACTTTTTAAATATATTTTTATGGTAAACAGCCTGAGTGAACTATCTTAATTTATCCACCATATTTGGCCTTGGTAAATCAAACATAACATTTTTCTCTGGTCAGAAGAGAGTGTCTTTCTTTAACGCTAACATGGTCTGCTTTACATTGGAGTGTTTTGTGGTAATGATGCCACCGAGTGCTTCCAGAGCTTTCTGTTGCTATGAATGGTAACAGCGAGTGACTTCTAATGTAGATATTGCACAGCTACAGAGGTGTTCACAATGTACAAACAGACACCCACAAAGACACACACAAACACGCAAGACACACAATCAAAGATACACATATTCATGTGGACACATAACACACACACCCTGGCTTGAAGTAGGTACGTAGGTGAGTCAGCCTCCAGTCTCCTCCAGCACAACAGTCTCTTGGAGTGGGGTCTTTCAAGCATTGAGGAGTGAGAGGGTTGTTGTGTGTGCGTCATCCCATTCTGAGAACCAGTCACAAAACAAGAGCATCTAATTCAGTGGGCATTATGGCCAACTATCGGCAGGGCACACACACACACTCCAGATATAATACACACACATTCCGGATACACACACAATCACACACACACACACACCCCAGATATAATGACCCATCATTTAGATTATATGTCGCCCGCCTCTTCACATGCCCTGAATCGGCATCTGTAAATTATAGCTTTTTTGCTGGCATATGACCGCTGAGTGCAATCAAGTAAATTATTTTCAAGCCTTTTGTGTACAGACCCTCCATGCAGTCGCCATGCAAATAGAGATTGGGATTTTTCTGATGAATTTGCTATTTCTCTGTAATTCTTGTTTTTGTAAACATGATATCATTGATAAGCATCAATCTTTTATGATTTTTTTTTTAAAGATAGGCCTCAAGGAACATGACGTTTATTGATTGTATTCATGGGGGGGCTAGAGAAAGGACACCTAGAGAAAGGCATCATGAACATGACGCCTCAACAATCAGTCTGTGAAGATTTAGCAGAAAGTTATATTCGTCACGTCAATACATTGCATTGAATGCAAAAAGATATGTGTCAAGGTATTGACACATAGATGTGAATCAAGGGAGTACATTGCATTTTAGGGAAAAAAGTTGGTGATAAAGCTGCAATGGGTAAATTGTGGAAAGACTCAGACAGACAGACAGACATATTGGTTTTTATAGCTGTTCTCTCTCTCCCTCTCTTTTCCTGTCTCTGTCTCTCTTTCTCTCGACCTCCTCTGTATCCCCTCCTCCTTCTCTTCTCTCTCCCTCCCCCTTCTTTCACCTCACTCCCAACTTCTCTCCCTCCCTCTCTCCTCCTCCTCTCTGTCTCTCTTTATTCTCTCCCTCCTTCATTCCCTCCTCCTCCCCTCCTCTCATCTCGCTTTCCCTCCTCTCTCTCTCCGACCTCAACCTATCTCTTCTGTCTCCCACTTCTGCATTAATACATTGGATTCAAGGCAACACATTTGGTGATAAGCTGCAATGGGTAAATTGGTGAAAGACTCAGGCAGGCAGACAGACAGACTCTAACTTCAACCCTCAACCTCACCCTAGCCCTAGCTTCATGTCCACATCGCAGCTCAACCCTAACCCTAGCCATAGGGTAAGGGTTAGTGTAGCCTCATCGAGAAAAATACTTCCCTAATCAGGAAAGCCTGGTGAAGTCAATGGCAGAAAGTAGCTAAAAATACCCATTTTAAATCCAGGGAGATTGCTCAAGAGTGATTTAGAAATTGACGTCTATCCATGTCCTGAGGACGCCGGGAAATGCCTTCCAAACTGGCCACTAGGGGCAACATTGAGCGCTGTTACCATTTTTTTATTTGTCATTTTGCAGACGCTCTTATCCAGAGCGACTTACAGGAGCAATTAGGGTTAGGTGCCTTGCTCAAGGGCACATCGACAGATTTTTCACCTAGTCGGCTCGGGGATTAGAACCAGCGACCTTTCGGTTACTGGCACAACGCTCTTAACCACTAAGCTACCTGTCACCATCGAGTAGGCTTGGGTTTTGCTAGGGGGCTGTACAGTCGTGGTCAAAAGTTTTGAGAATGACACAAATACTAATTTTCACAAAGTCTGCTGCCTCAGTTTTGATGATGTCAATTTGCATATACTCCAGAATGTCATGAAGAGTGATCAGATGAATTGCAATTAATTGCAAAGTCCCTCTTTGCCATGAACATGAACTTAATCCCCCAAAAATATTTCCACTGCATTTCAGCCCTGCCACAAAAGGACCAGCTGCCATCATGTCAGTGATTCTCTCATTAACACAGGTGAGAGTATTGACAAGGACAAGGCTGGAGATCACTCTTTCATGCTGATTGAGTTAAATTAACAGACTGGAAGCTTTAAAAGGAGGGTGGTGCTTGAAATCATTGTTCTTCCTCTGTTAACCATGGTTACCTGCAAGGAAACACATGCCGTCATCATTGCTTTGCAAAAAAAGGGATTCACAGGCAAGGATATTGCTGCTAGGAAGATTGCACCTAAATCAACCATTTATCGGATCATCAAGAACTTCAAGGAGAGAGGTTCAATTGTTGTGAAGAAGGCGTCAGGGCGCCCAAGAAAGTCCAGCAAGCGCCAGGACCGTCTCCTAAAGTTGATTCAGCTGCGGGATCGAGGCACCACCAGTGCAGAGCTTGCTCCGGAATGGCAGCAGGCAGGTGCGAGTGCATCTGCACGCACAGTGAAGCAAAGACTTTTGGAGGATGGCCTGGTGTCAAGAAGGGCAGCAAAGAAGCCACTTCTCTCCAGGAAAAACATCAGGGACAGACTGATATTCTGCAAAAGGTACAGGGATTGGACTGCTGAGGACTGGGGTAAAGTCATTTTCTCTGATGAATCCCCTTTCCGATAGTTTGGGGCATCCGGAAAACACCTTGTCCGGAGAAGACAAGGTGAGCGCTACCATCAGTCCTGTGTCACGCCAACAGTAAAGCATCCTGAGACCATTCATGTGTGGGGTTGCTTCTCAGCCAAGGGAGTGGGCTCCCTCACAATTTTGCCTAAGAACGCAGCCATGAATTAAAATGGTACCAACACATCCTCCGAGAGCAAGAACAGTTTGGTGACGACCAATGTCATTTCCAGCTTGATGGAGCACCTTGCCATAAGGCAAAAGTGATAACTAAGTGGCTCGGGGAACAAAACATCGACATTTTGGGTCCATGGCCAGGAAACTCCCCAACCTTAATCCCATTGAGAACTTGTGGTCGATCCTCAAGAGGCGGGTGGACAAACAAAAACCCACAAATTCTGACAAACTCCAAGCATTGATTATGCAAGAATGGGCTCCCATCAGTCAGGATGTGGCCCAGAAGTTAATTGACAGCATGCCAGGGCGGATTGCAGAGGTCTTAAAAAAGAAGGGTCAACACTGCAAATATTGACTCTTTGCATAAACTTAATGTAATTGTCAATAAAAGCCTTTGACACTTATTGAATGCTTGTAATTATACTTCAGTTTACAATAGTAACATCTGACAAAAATATCTCATAACACTGAGTTAGAATGTTTTGTGTTTGACTCTGGATTAGAAGGTTGCGTGTTCGATCCCAGCGGTGGTCACTAGTCTTATACATTTTTTTGTATGAACCCTATTCCAAACCTTAACCCTTACCTTAACCATCCTTAATGAGTGCCTAAACGTAATGTTTTAACCCTATCCAAAACCTTAACCTGTCACGATCGTTTACTGATGAGACGGACCAAGGCGCAGCATGATAAGCGTACATTTTATTACGTACTTAACACGATACAAAACAACAAACAAAACGATACGTGAAGTCCTAGGTTACACAAAAACAAACCTTTACGGAACAAGATCCCACACCGACTAGTGCCAAATAGGCTGCCTAAGTATGTTCCCCAATCAGAGACAACGAGAAACAGCTGCCTCTGATTGGGAACCACCCTGGCAAACATAGATCAACACAATCTAGAAACTCCACATAGAAAACTTAACATAGAAACTACACACCCTGGCTCAACATTTAAGAGTCCCCAGAGCCAGGGCGTGACAGTACCCCCCCCCCCACAAAGGCGCGGACTGCGACCGCGCCACACAAACACAACAGGGTAGGGGCCGGGTGGGCATTCCGCCTCGGAGGTGGATCCGGCTCCGGGCGTGATCACCACTTTCTCTCCACCTCCCCGTTGCGCCCCTGGTCTGGTCTGGCACCGCTGACTGGAGCTGGACCCGACGACGGTGGATCGATCTGTACAGGCTCCGGACTGGAGCCGCTGGCCGGAGCTGGACTGGGCACCGGTGGAGCGGATTGCTCTGGCTCCGGAGTGGATCCGCTGACAGGAGTTGGACCGGACCCCGGTGGAGCGGATTGCTCTGGCTCCGGAGTGGAGCAGCTGACCGGTGCCGGACCAGGCACCGGTGGAACAGGCACGGGCCGTGCCGGACTGGACACACGCACCACTGGTTTGGTGCGGGGAGCAGGAGCGGGCCGGACCGGGCTGACGACGCGCACCACTGGCTTGGTGCGGGGAGCAGGAACGGGCCGCACCGGGCTGACGACGCACACCACTGGCTTGGTGCGGGGAGCAGGAATGGGCCGGACCGGGCTGATGACGCGCACCACTGGCTTGGTGCGGGGAGCAGGAACAGGCCGGACCGGGCTGGCGACGCGCACCACTTGCTTGGTGCGAGTGGCAGGAACAGGCCGGACCGGGCTGGCGACGCGCACCACTGGCTTGGTGCGGGGAGCAGGAACGGGCCGGACCGGGCTGACGACGCGCACCACTGGCTTGGTGCGAGGGTCAGGAACAGGCCGGGCTGGACTGGGAACACGCACCACTGGCTTGGTGCGGGGAGCAGGAACAGGCCGGGCTGGACTGGGAACACGCACCACTGGCTTGGTGCGGGGAGCCGGAACGGGCCGGGCCGGACTGTGGAGGCGGACTGGAGGTCTGGAGCGAAGAGTTGACACAACCCGTCCTGGCTGAATGCCTACTTCCACACAATACGTGTGAGGCATCAGCACAGGACGTACGGGGCTGTGCACTCTTACTGGCGCTACAGCACGTGGCACTGGCGCAGGATATATGAGACCGAGGAGGCGTACTGGAGACCACGAGCGTTGAGCCGGCACACCCCGTCCTGGCTGAATGCCCATCTTTGCACGACACGTGCGTGGTGCTAGCACAGGACGTACAGGACTGTGCCGGAACACTCGTGGCACAGTACGTGGCTCCGCATAACACGGAGCCTGCCCAGTCACACGCTTCCTAGCCTAAGTATGGGGAGTTGGCTCTGCTCTAACCCTAGGCTCCGCCAACCACCCTTTTAGCCCCCCCCAAAAAAATTATTGGGGCTGTCTCTCGGCCTTCCTCCTCGGCCGGTACCCTCTGTGTTGCCGCTGCTCCTCTCTATAGCGCGCCTCCACAGTCTCCTCCCAAGGACGGCGATCCATTCTGGCCTGAATCTCCTCCCAAGTCCAGGATCCCTTCCCGTCCAGGATCTCCTCCCAGGTCCAGGCTGTCTGTTCCTGGACACGCTGCTTGGTCCTCTTTTGGTGGGATCTTCTGTCACGATCGTTTACTGATGAGACGGACCAAGGCGCAGCGTAATAAGCGTACATTTTATTACGTACTTAACACGGCACAAAACAACAAACAAAACGATACGTGAAGTCCTAGGTTACACAAAAACAAACCTTTACGGAACAAGATCCCACACCGACTAGTGCCAAACAGGCTGCCTAAGTATTGTCCCCAATCAGAGACAACGAGAAACAGCTGCCTTTGATTGGGAACCACCCTGGCCAACATAGATCAACACGATCTAGAAACTCAACATAGAAAACTTAACATAGAAACTACACACCCTGGCTCAACATTTAAGAGTCCCCAGAGCCAGGGCGTGACATAACCCTTAACCTTCTAAATTTGTAGTTTGGAGAAACAGAACGATACTGAGCAGGAGGATTCAACCCAGAGTGTCAATAAGTCTTCGAAATTTGACGTTTGGAGCAACTTCAAACTTGTATGTTTGGAGGAACGTGGATAAACAGCATTATCTGCTTGAAAATGTCATCCTGGCACATCTTTGCAAAAAGGTAAAATGTCACATAGATATTTTTCTCAATACATTGCAGTCAATGGGAAAGGATGAGTGTCACATGGTTTACGTTTTTCTCAATGCATTGCAGTCAATGGTAAAAGATGAGTGTCAAAGGTTGATGTTTATGTCAATACATTGCATTCAATTGGAAAATATGAGTGTCACAGGGTTGACGTTTATCTCAATATATTGCAATCAATAGGAAAAGATAAGCATCAACCTTGTGACAATCATGTCAATACATAGTAGTCAATGGTAAAAGAGAAGCATCAACCAATTGAATCTTATGTCAATAAATTGCAGTCATTGGGAAAAGATCAGTGTCACAGTGTTGATACTTATGTCAATAGAAAAAGATGAGTGTCAAAGGGTTAAAGCTTTTGTCAATATATTGCAGTCAATCGGCAAAGATGGGTGTCAGAGGGTTGATGCCTAAGTGAATACATTGCATTCAATGGGGGAATATGAGCATCACAATATGGACGCATGGAGAACGGCTTCACAGACATGACCTCCTCTCCCTCTCTCCCTTCTCTCTCTTCTATCTCTTTCTCCCTCCTCTCTCTCTATCTCTCTCTCTTTCTTTCCCCCTCCCTCTAATCTATCTCTCCCTCTTTCTCCCACCTCCACCTCTCTCTCTCCACTTTCCCACCTCCACAGACAGACAGACATATTCACTCACAGACAGATGGACAGACAGACAATACGACAGACAGTTAGGGTTAGGGTTGAACTGGGAGGGGACATGAAGCTAGGGTTAGTGTTAGGGCCTCAATCATAGACATAACACTAACCTTAATCCAATTAACAATTAATACATGTGCCCCTCCCCCAGCTACATGGCAGAAAGGTAGGCATCACTTGAAGCCTAACCTAGAGTTAATGTGTTTTTGAGTGACATTTGCAGAAGGGTTGAGCCAAGACGTGGAGATGAAGCGAGGGTTAAGGTTAGGGTTAGGGTCAGTTTTTTATTTTTTAGTCATTAACTTTATTTAATTAGGCAAGTCAATTAAGAACACATTCTTATTTACAATGACGGCCTACCAGGAGGCAAAAGGCCTCCTGTGGGGACGGTAGCTGGGATTAAAAATGTTGGGAAAAACACCCATCATGACAAGAGAGACACCACAACACTACATAAAGAGAGACCTAAGACTACAACGCAACATGGCAGCAAGACAACGTGACAACACAAAATGGTAGCAACACAACATGACAACAACACAACATGGCAGCAGCACAACATGATAGCAGCACAAACATGCCACAAACCTTGTTAGGCACAGACAACAGCACAAAGGGCAAAAAGGTAGAGACAACAATACATCACATGAAGCAGCCACAAGTGTCAGTAAGAGTGTCATGATTGAATGTAGAGATGGAGATAAAACTGCCCAGTTCGAATGTTTTTTGCACCTCGTTCCAGCCGCTAGCTGCAGCGAACTGAAAAGAAGAGCGACCCAGGGAGGTCTGTGCTTTGGGGGCCGGGTAAACAGAACCACATTACCTTTGTTTTGGAGGTGTTCAGGACAAGGTTAAGGGCATATAAACTTTGTTGGACACTATGAAAGCTTTGTTGTAAAGCGTTTAACACAAAATCTGGGGAGGGGCCACCTGAGTATAATACTTGCATCTGCATATAAATGGATGTTAGAGCTTCTTACTGCCTGAGCTGTGTTGTTGATGTAAATTGAGAAGACCGTGGGGCCTAGGATCGATCCTTGGGGTACTCCTTTGGTGACAGGCAGTGGCTGAGACAGCAGATGTTCAGACTTTACACATTGCAGTCTTTGAGAAAGGTAGTTAGCGAACCAGGGCAAAGACCCTTCTGAAACACCAATACTCCTTAGCCGACCCACAAGAATGGAATGGTCTACCGTATCAAAAGCTTTGGCCAAGTCAATGAAAATAGCAGCACAACATTACTTAGAATTTTAGGACCTTTTAGGACCTATAAGGTTGCAGTGACACATCCATAACCTGAGTGGAAACCAGATTGCATACCAGAGAGAATACTATAGACATCAAGAAAGCCAGTCAGTTGATTATTGGCACATTTTTCCAACACTTTTTATAAACCGGTGTCGTGGGAAATTCTAACCAATAAGGAGAGACTTTGTTAATTCTTCAAACAATCAATATTTTATTATACGAATTGCACTAAGGAAGCTGGTCGACCCCAAACTCTTGAGTGTAAGACCGAGGCTTAAAATCAAACAGAGAATACAGGGTCTTATATAGCAGACCTAAAAATGCTTAGTCATGGCTGGTTCCACCCCTCCCCGGAAGTTCGGGCATCATCAGCTACCTTGTTTTCTTCCTGTGGCTACGTGTATCGGGTCATAGCGCACAAACAAGTGATAACGTTACTCCTTTCCGCTGACAGAATCGCCAAAGGTGCTCAAGCCAGCCTCTGTTCACCTCATATCTCCACACAGCTGTGCCCTTGAAAGATGAGAAGAACAGGATAGACTGAAGAACTGTGGTCACTCTCAGAGGCTCTTTTTTCTCGTGTGACCAAGATTCTCAGAAGACCAGATGGTTGGAAACATTAGCAGGTCGGATCTGGTCCTCAAGTTATCTCTATCTCGAGTCGCAAGTTATCTCTGAGTTGACCCATGTCCTTGACGATAGGCCCAGACCAGCTGCAGGGAGCAGAAAAGGGGACCCATCCTTTCTCAGAAGAACAATATTGCAAGTTCTGAAAATCTCTTTACCAATGTTAAGTATATACAGTGGGGAAAAAATTTTTTAGTCAGCCACCAATTGTGCAAGTTCTCCCACTTAAAAAGATGAGAGAGGCCTGTAATTTTCATCATAGGTACACGTCCACTATGACAGACAATATGAGAAAACAGAAATCCAGAAAATCACATTGTAGAATTTTTAATTAATTTATTTGCAAATTATGGTGGAAAATAAGTATTTGGTCAATAACAAAAGTTTCTCAATACTTTGTTATATACCCTTTGTTGGCACAGGTCAAACGTTTTCTGTAAGTCTTCACAATGTTTTCACACACTGTTGCTGGTATTTTGGCCCATTCCTCCATGCAGATCTCCTCTAGAGCAGTGATGTTTTGGGGCTGTCGCTGGGCAACACAGACTTTCAACTCCCTCCAAAGATTTTCTATGGGGTTGAGATCTAGAGACTGGCTAGGCCACTCCAGGACCTTGAAATGCTTCTTACGAAGCCACTCCTTCGTTGCCCGGGTGGTGTGTTTGGGATCATTGTCATGCTGAAAGACCCAGCCACGTTTCATCTTCAATGCCCTTGCTGATGGAAGGAGGTTTTCACTCAAAATCTCACGATATATTGCCCCATTCATTCTTTCCTTTACACGGATCAGTCGTCCTGGTCCCTTTGCAGAAAAACAGCCCCAAAACATGATGTTTCCACCCCAATGCTTCACAGTAGGTATGGTGTTCTTTGGATGCAACTCAGCATTCTTTGTCCTCCAAACACGACGAGTTGAGTTTTTACCAAAAAGTTATATTTTGGTTTCATCTGACCATATGACATTCTCCCAATCCTCTTCTGGATCATCCAAATGCACTCTAGCAAACTTCAGACGGGCCTGGACATGTACTGGCTTAAGCAGGGGGACACGTCTGGCACTGCAGGATTTGAGTCCCTGGCGGCGTAGTGTGTTACTGATGGTAGGCTTTGTTACTTTGGTCCCAGCTCTCTGCAGGTCATTCACTAGGTCCCCCCGTGTGGTTCTGGGATTTTTGCTCACCGTTCTTGTGATCATTTTGACCCCATTGGGTGAGATCTTGTGTGGAGCCCCAGATCGAGGGAGATTATCAGTGGTCTTGTATGTCTTCCATTTCCTAATAATTGCTCCCACAGTTGATTTCTAAAAAAACCAAGCTGCTTACCTATTGCAGATTCAGTCTTCCCAGCCTGGTGCAGGTCTACAATTTTGTTTCTGGTGTCCTTTGACAGCTCTTTGGTCTTGGCCATAGTGGAGTTTGGAGTGTGACTGTTTGAGGTTGTGGACAGGTGTCTTTTATACTGATAACAACTTCAAACAGGTGCCATTAATACAGGTAACGAGTGGAGGACAGAGGAACCTCTTGAAGAAGAAGTTACAGGTCTGTGAGAGCCAGAAATCTTGCTTGTTTGTAGGTGACCAAATTCTTATTTTCCACCATATTTTGCAAATAAATTAATAAAAAATCCTACAATGTGATTTTCTGGATTTTTTCTTCTCAATTTATCTGTCATAGTTGACGTGTACCTATGATGAAAGTTACAGGCCTCTCTCATCTTTTTAAGTGGGAGAACTTGCAAAATTGGTGGCTGACTAAATATTTGTTTTCCTACATGGAAATTGAGACCCGATATACAGTGGGGAGAACAAGTATTTGATACACTGCCGATTTTGCAGGTTTTCCTACTTACAAAGCATGTAGAGGTCTGTAATTTTAACATAGGTACACTTCAACTGTGAGAGACGGAATCTAAAACAAAACTCCAGAAAATCACATTGTATGATTTTTAAGTAATTAATTTGCATTTTATTGCATGACATAAGTATTTGATACATCAGAAAAGCAGAACTTAATATTTGGTACAGAAACCTTTGTTTGCAATTACAGAGATCATACGTTTCCTGTAGGTCTTGACCAGGTTTGCACACACTGCAGCAGGGATTTTGGCCCACTGCTCCAAACAGACCTTCTCCAGATCCTTCAGGTTTCGGGGCTGTCGCTGGGTAATACGGACTTTCAGCTCCCTCCAAAGATTTTCTATTGGGTTCAGGTCTGGAGACTGGCTAGGCCACTCCAGGACCTTGAGATGCTTCTTACGGAGCCACTCCTTAGTTGCCCTGGCTGTGTGTTTCGGGTCGTTGTCATGCTGGAAGACCCAGCCACGACCCATCTTCAATGCTCTCACTGAGGGAAGGAGGTTGTTGGCCAAGATCCATCCATCCTCCCCTCAATATGGTGCAGTCGTCCTGTCCCCTTTGCAGAAAAGCATCCCCAATGAATGATGTTTCCACCTCCATGCTTCACAGTTGGGATGGTGTTCTTGGGGTTGTACTCATCCTTCTTCTTCCTCCAAACACAGCGAGTGGAGTTTAGACCAAAAAGCTATATTTTTGTCTCATCAGACCACATGACCTTCTCCCATTCCTCCTCTGGATCATCCAGATGGTCATTGGCAAACTTCAGTCTGGCCATGCGCTGGCTTGAGCAGGGGGACCTTGCGTGCGCTGCAGGATTTTAATCCATGACGGCGTAGTGTGTTACTAATGGTTTTCTTTGAGACTGTGGTCCCAGCTCTCTTCAGGTCATTGACCAGGTCCTGCCGTGTAGTTCTGGGCTGATCCCTCACCTTCCTCATGATCATTGATGCCCCACGAGGTAAAATCTTGCATGGAGACCCAGACCGAGGGTGATTGACTGTCATCTTGAACTTCTTCAATTTTCTAATAATTGCGCCAACAGTTGTTGCCTTCTCACCAAGCTGCTTGCCTATTGTCCTGGAGCCCATCCCAGCCTTGTGCAGGTCTAAAATTGTATCCCTGATGTCCTTACACAGCTCTCTGGTCTTGGCCATTGTGGAGAGGTTGGAGTCTGTTTGATTGAGTGTGTGGACAGGTGTCTTTTATACAGGTAACGAGTTCAAACAGGTGCAGTTAATACAGGTAATGAGTGGAGAACAGGAGGGCTTCTTAAAGAAAAACTAACAGGTCTGTGAGAGCCGGAATTCTTACTGGTTGGTAGGTGATCAAATACTTATGTCATGCAATAAAATGCAAATTATTTATTTAAAAATCATTCAATGTGATTTTCTGGATTTTTGTTTTTAGATTCCGTCTCTCACACTTGAAGTGTACCTATGATAAAAATTACAGACCTCTACATGCTTTGTAAGTAGGAAAACCTGCAAAATCGGCAGTGTATCAAATACTTGTTCTCCCCACTGTATATATTTTCTTGAGAAGACTGAGGGGCAGTATAGAGGGAGTTTTGCAACGGAAGTCCCACCCCTGTGTCTACATCACATCTTTTCCAGTATCCCTTCTGGTATAAATACAGAAGAGATGGACGTTCTGCTACTTCACTTCTACTATTTACAAACTTCCTTTTTTGTGCTTTTTATTTCGAGATTTGCTGAGCGCATGTCCAGTTTGGAGGAGCGTCTCTGCGAGCTGGTGAGGCAACACGAAAACCTTTACAACCCTTCGATTTGGTTGCATTTGGACAAGCAAGCAAAAGACAACAGCTGGAGGGAGATATCACGAAATGTGAACACCGATACTGATATCAAAGAAACATGGAGATAGATTCAGGACCGGTATGTTCGCAATCTGAAAAGTGTGAAGGAGGCGAAGAATTGGGCTGCCACTGGTGTGTGTGTCCTACCGATTGTCAGACAACTGGATTGTGTTTACGTGAAACATCGTCAGATAGACACCAATATGCCAGATAGAGTATCATGCAGCCGACTCCTTTTGTACAGTCAGTGTGTGTGTCTGTGATCTTATGTTCAGCAGACCTAGTTAGAAGATGTGAAATCAGCTCTTTTCTGGATAGGAGAAATTGTGAGTGGAAAATATTCAGTGCCTGTGTTGTCAAGTCATTATGATTAGCAAAGCTAGTTCCAACATCAGAAAACAGACATTGTGGAGTGTGTATGTTAATTAGATTGAGATATTTATTTTTAAAAACAGTCCTTTTGGGTAAACATTCTAAATTAGAGGAGCCCATGGAGATGTTTTAAGATTGCTTGCATTGTATTCTAATGTATTTGCCATCTGCTTGTAGGTGTTGGAGGGGTGTAGTGTTTTGGACAGTCCAGAGATTGAGCTGAGCCCTGAGGCCCAATCTATAGGTGGTTCATCGCCCCTTGATTCAGCACGTCCCCGGCCTCTCTGGCCCCTCTCCCCAACTCCCAGGCTCTTCTCACCAACACCCAACCCAATGTACAGGTGCACCAGTGCCCATCTCCCCGACCCAATGGAAGAGGAAGACAGCTGAGGATTCTTTGGACACTGACATTACGCAGCGGATGGATGACTTAAAGAAACAGCATCAGGAGTTACAGAAACAGCAGCAGTGTCCAGCAAAGGCCGTCTACGATGTCATGGTACCATGGATGGTGTCTATTGCTGCTGCTCTCCTATTTGTCTCACCCCAACGTCTCCAGTTTGTCTCACCTCAAAAACTGTTGTGTGCTATTTAAATTGTATTCAAACATTAGGGTAGGGTGGTGGGTAATTTCCTGTTGTTTTTTGCATGTTTTTTCTACTTATTTCCTCATTCACATGTTGCTGGTTTTTACGTAGTTTTTTCTCTTATTTCCCCTTTCATCACACGTTTCACCTGTGTATTACATTGTTTTGCATATCACTAGTTTCCTCTTGTGATAGTAAATACATTTCTAAAAAGTCTGCAAATGTATTTGTCTGGTTATTTGTGCTTGTGGCAGAAAATATTACTGTTTGGAATCAGTCACTCAGTAAACTTGTACTGCTTTGTACATGAGCTATGTAGAGGAGTTTAACGTCGTGGGGGGTCTGTCCTTATTGTCTACAGCAGGACACACCCATGTACCAAAGCAGGAAGATCTCCATTGAAAAGCCACTACACATGTCAATGTAAACCTTGTGTTATGTATATGAGGTTAATGTCACAAAGGCTAGCCTTATTGTCTACAGCAGGACAGCCTTTTACCATAGCAGGAAAGTTCTCATTGAAAGGCCATTACCCATAACACAAGGTTAGGTAAATGTCTTGAGGGTCTAGCCTAAAAAAGATATATATGAAAAACTAAAATAAGGATGAAGTGACTGTCATTATAATACTCTTTATTGTGATTTGTAAAGTGTGAATAACTAAAACAGCAAAATACAAACTGCAAACCAAGTGTGCAGCTCACAACATGACACATAAACAGTCATCAACCAGAAGAAGAGAACGTATGTGTGCACGTTTTCCAAACCACACTCCAACATTTACTGTAGGGTGCCACGCGTGATAGCAGCATACTGGAAAGACACTTGACCTGCTGGTTTGAGAAAGTAGTCCTTGAGGTTGATACCCCTTGCACCACCTGTCTCCACTCTCCTGGAAGAAGGTCCCCAGTGGTCAACAAACGTGGGGTGGATGTACCGTGTTGATGAATCTGTGTTGTCAGTGTCTGTGCTGCAAAGACAGTTGTGTAGGGCCACGCAGGGCCTTCACAATGGTCTCAGATTTCTCTGGGGCAACCTCAAGGGCTCGTCCCAGGATCCTCCATCTTGCAGCAAGGATCACAAAGCAGTTCTCTGAAATTATTCTGGCTCTTGAGTGACAGTAGTTGTTGATCTTCCTGGCTTCATCAAGGACAGAATAACCTTTGAATAAAATAATTGTTTCCATTAGTATTGAACAGGAACATGAAGGCTATCAAATGTGTACTGTAACAACAGGCTCCCTGCCTGTGCCATTAAACCCCTACAACTCATCCAGAATGCCGCAGCCCGTCTGGTGTTCAACCTTCCCAAGTTCTCTCACGTCACCCCCCTCCTCCGCACACTCCACTGGCTTCCAGTTGAAGCTCGCATCCGTTACAAGACCATGGTGCTTGCCTATGGAGCAGTGAGGGGAACGGCACCTCCGTACCTTCAGGCTCTGATCAGTCCCTACACCCAAACGAGGGCATTGCGTTCATCCACCTCTGGCCTGCTGGCTCCCCTTCCTCTGCGGAAGCATAGTTCCCGCTCAGCCCAGTCAAAACTGTTCGCTGCTCTGGCACCCCAATGGTGGAACAAGCTCCCTCACGACGCCAGGACAGCGGAGTCACTCACCACCTTCCGGAGACATTTGAAACCCCACCTCTTTAATGAATACCTGGGATAGGATAAAGTAATCCAAAAATTGTAAAGTGGTTATCCCACTGGCTATAGGGTGAATGCACCAATTTGTAAGTCGCTCTGGATAAGAGCGTCTGCTAAATGACGTAAATGTAATGAAATGTAACTGAGTAGCCTATCCTTTAGACATAGGCCCTCATCCTCTTATTGGGATGCCAGATCACTTCTATGTGAGGCATATCATTACAATGTCTATTTTGCTATCATCTTCACATTGTCACGTTATATAATGATAGGAAGACAGGCGCAGGAATACGTATTAGGGTTTTAATTTCTCCACCCAACACCAGGTACGTCATAACAAACAACGGGGATGAAGCCCAAAACAAACACGTGTATATATATATATGTATACAGTGGGGAGAACAAGTATTTGATACACTGCCGATTTTGCAGGTTTTCCTACTTGCAAAGCATGTAGAGGTCTGTAATTTGTATCATAGGTACACTTCAACTGTGAGAGACGGAATCTAAAACAAATCCAGAAAATCCAGAAAATCACATTGTATCATTTTTAAGTAATTCATTTGCATTTTATTGCATGACATAAATATTTGATCACCTACCAACCAGTAAGAATTCCGGCTCTCACAGACCTGTTCGTTTTTCTTTAAGAAGCCCTCCTGTTCTCCACTCATTACCTGTATTAACTGCACCTGTTTGACCTCGTTACCTGTATAAAAGACACCTGTCCACACACTCAATCAAACAGACTCCAACCTCTCCACAATGACCAAGACCAGAGAGCTGTGTAAGGACATCAGGGATACAATTGTAGACCTGCACAAGGCTGGGATGGGCTACAGGACAATAGGAAAGCAGCTTGGTGAGAAGGCAACAACTGTTGGCGCAATTATTAGAAAATGGAAGAAGTTCAAGATGACGGTCAATCACCCTCGGTCTGGGGCTCCATGCAAGATCTCACCTGGTGGGGCATCAATGATCATGAGGACCCTTTACTCAGTACTTTGTTGAAGCACCTTTGGCAGCGATTATAGCCTTGAGTCTTCTTGGCACACCTCTATTTGGGAAGATCCTCATATTTTTCTCTGCAGATCCTCTCAAGCTCTGTCAGGTTGGATGGGGAGCATCGCAGCACAGCTATTTTCAGGTCTCTCCAGATATGTTAGATCGAGTGCAAGTCCGGACTCTGGCTAGGCCACTCAAGGACATTCAGAGACTTGTCCCAAAGCCACTCCTGTGTTGTCTTGGCTGTGTGCTTAGGGTTGTTGTCCTGGTGGAAAGTGAACCTTTGCCCCAGTCTGCGGTCCTGAGCGCTCTGGATCAGGTTTTCATCAAGGATCTCTCTGTAATTTTCTCCATTCATCTTTCCCTCTATCCTGTGTAGTCCCCCAGTCCCTGCCGCTGAAAAACATCCCCACAGCATGATGCTGCCACCACCATGCTTCACCGTAGGGATGGTGCCAGGTTTCCTCCAGATGTGACGCTTGGCATTCAGGCCAAAGATTTCAATCTTGGTTTCATCAGACCAGAGAACCTTGTTTCTCATGGTCTGAGAGTCTATAGGTGCCTGTTGGCAAACTCTAAGCGGGCTGTCATGTGCCTTTTACTGAGGAGTGGCTTCCGTCTGGCCACTCTATCATAAAGGCCTGATTGTTGGACTGCTGCCGAGATGGTTGTCCTTCTGGAAGATTCTCCCATCTCAACAAAGGAACTCTGGAGCCATGTCAGAGTGACCATTGGGTTCTTGGTCACCTCCCTGATCAAGGCCCTTCTCCCCCGATTGCTCAGTTTGGCCGGGCAGCCAGCTCTAGAAAGAGTCTTGGTGGTTCCAAACTTCTTCCATTGAAGAATGTGATGGAGGCCATTGTGTTCTTGGGGACCGTCAATGCTGCAGAAATGTTTTGGTACCCTTCCCCAGATCTGTGCCTTGACACAATCCTGTCTCGGAGCTCTACGGACAATTCCTTCGACCTCATGGTTTGGTTTTTGCTCTGACATGCACTGTCAACTGTGGGACCTTATATAGACAGGTGTGTGCCTTTCCAAAGCATGTCCAATCAATTGAATTTACCACAGATGGACTGCAATCAAGTTGTAGAAACATCTCATGGATGATCAATGGAAACAGGACGCACCTGAGCTCAATTTCGAGGTTCATAGCAAAGGGTCTGAATACTTATGTAAATAAGGTATTTCTGTTTTTTATATTTAATAAATGTGCAAACATTTATAAAAACCTGTTTTCCCTTTGTCATTATGGGGTATTGTGTATAGATTGATATGGAAAAAATATAATATAATACATTTTCGAACAAGTCTGTAATGTAACAAAATGTGGAAAAAGTCAAGGGGTAAGAATACTTTCCGAATGCATTGTATATGTCCTCCCAAGACTCATCTGAAGGTAACCCAGTACCAGTGTAAAACATATATGGAAGTATGGAAGTACTTTATTGCCCCCAAAAAAAGGTATAAATATGGGTAAAACATATATATTTCATAATTTTCCGAGCTTTCTTTTATCTCACAGATGTAGGACAGACACTTCAAAACATGCTTCCTTTTGATACATTTTCTGTTTTGCCTTGTATGAATATGTTATTTAATGTGTTTCTATGCAGTAGCAGAAAGTCCAAATTCAATGTTTCCAAATAAATATTAAAAAAGTAATAAATAAGACCTACAGGGGTCCTAAAATTCAAAATCAAATAGCTAAATGATCCTTGGCATGGCCATCTTTACAATTCCATATGTAAGAATCCCAGCCCCAGGCCCATAGACTCTAGTCAACTATTCATTTTGTCATTTTAATTCCATCTTACATCGATATCCTAAATTGCTTGCCACAGCACACACAGAGCCAGAGGCTATTGCCGCTTTGATGACTTGTGATTGGCCGACAACAACAACAAGCTACACGTGCCACTCTTGTGAAAAGCCTGAGCATAAATGAGACAATTTTCTGTCTCTCTCTCGCTCTACTGCAGCAGTCGCGTTAGGGCCTATACAGGTCCTTACCGTTTGGACAAAGTTTGGACACACCTACTCATTCCAGGGTTTTTCTTTATTTTTACTATTTTCTACATTGTAGAATAATAGTGAAGACATTACAACTATGAAATAACACATACGGAATCATGTAGTAACCAAAAAAGTGTTAAACAAATACAAATATATTATATATTTCAGATTGTTCAAAGTAGCCACCCTTTGCCTTGATTACAGCTTTGCACACTCTTGGCATTCTCTCAAGCAGCTTCATGAGGTAGTCACCTGGAATGCATTTCAATCAATGCCTTGTTAAAAGTTAATTTGTGGAATTTCTTTCCTTCTTAATGTGTTTGAGCCAATCAGTTTTGTTGTGACAAGGTAGGGGTGGTACACAGAAGATAGCCCTACAGTGAGGGAAACAAGTATTTGATCCCCTGATGATTTTATACGTTTGCCCACTGACATAGACATGATCAGTCTATAATTTTAATGTTAGGTTTATTTGAACAGTGAGAGACAGAATAACAACAAAAAAATCCAGAAAAACGCATGTCAAAAATGTTATGAATTAATTTGCATTTTAATGAGGGAAATAAGTATTTGACCTCTCTGCAAAACATGACTTAGTACTTGGTGGCAAAAACCCTTGTTGGCAATCACAGAAGTAAGACGTTTCTTGTAGTTGGCCACCAGGTTTGCACACATCTCAGGAGGGATTTTGTCCCACTCCTCTTTGCAGTTCTTCTCCAAGTCATTAAGGTTTCCAGCCTGACGTTTGGCAACTCGAACCTTCAGCTCCCTCCACAGATTTTCTATGGGATTAAGGTCTGGAGACTGGCTAGGCCACTCCAGGACCTTAATGTCCTTCTTCTTGAGCCACTCCTTTGTTGCCTTTGCCATGTGTTTTGGGTCATTGCCATGCTGGAATACCCATCCACGACCCATTTTCAATGCCATGGCTGAGGGAAGGAGGTTCTCACCCAAGATTTGACGGTACATGGCCCCGTCCATCGTCCCTTTGATGCGGTGAAGTTGTCCTGTCCCCTTAGCAGAAAAACACCCCCAAAGCATAATGTTTCCACCTCCAGGTTTGACGGTGTGGATGGTGTTCTTGGGGTCATAGGCAGCATTCCTCCTCCTACAAACACGGCGAGTTCAGTTGATGCCAAAGAGCTAGATTTTGATCTCATCTGACCACAACACTTTCACCCAGTTCTCCTCTGAATCATTCAGATGTTCATTGGCAAACTTCAGACGGGCCTGTATATGTGCTTTCTTGAGCAGGGGGACCTTGCGGGCACTGCATGATTTCAGTCCTTCATGGCGTAGTGTGTTACCAATTGTTTTCTTGGTGACTATGGTCCCAGCTGCCTTGAGATCATTGACAAGATCCTCCCGTGTAGTTCTGGGCTGATTTCTCACCGTTCTCATGATCATTGCAACTCCACGAGGTGAGATCTTGCATGGAGCCCCAGGCCGAGAGAGATTGACAGTTATTTTGTGTTTCTTCCATTTGCGAATAATTGCAACAACTGTTGTCACCTTCTCACCAAGCTGCTTGGCGATGGTCTTGTAGCCCATTCCAGCCTTGTGTAGGTCTACAATCTTGTCCCTGACATCCTTGGAGAGCTCTTTGGTCTTGGCCATGATGGAGAGTTTGGAATCTGATTGATTGATTGCTTCTGTGGACAGGTGTCTTTTATACAGGTAACAAGTTGAGATTAGGAGCACTCCCTTTAATAGTGTGCTCCTAATCTCAGCTCGTTACCTGTATAAAAGACACCTGGGAGCCAGAAATCTTTCTGATTGAGAGGGGGTCAAATACTTATTTCCCTTATTAAAATGCAAATCAATTTATAACATTTTTGACATGCGTTTTCTGGATTTTTTTGTTGTTATTGCGTCTCTCACTGTTCAAATAAACCTGCCATTAAAATTATAGACTGATCATTTCTTTGTCAGTGGGCAAACGTACAAAATCAGCAGGGGATCAAATACTTTTATTCCCTCACTTTATTTTATAAAAGACCAAGTCCATATGATGGCAATAACAGCTCAAATAAGCAAAGAGAAATGACAGTTCATGAAGGTCAGTCAATACGGACATTTTCTTCAAGTGCAGTCGCAAAAACAATCAAGCACTATGATGAAACTGGCTCTCATGAGGACCGCCACAGGAAAGGAACACCCAGAGTTACCTCTGATGCAGAGGATAAGTTCATTAGAGTTAACTGCACCTCAGATTGCAGCCCAAATAAATGCTTCCCAGAGTTCAAGTAACAGACTCATCTCAACATCAACTGTTCAGAGGAGACTGCATGAATCAGGCCTTCATTGTCGAATTGCTGCAAAGAAATCACTACTAAAGGACACCAATAATAAGAAGAGACCTGCTTGGGCCAAAAACACGACCAATGGACATTAGACCAGTGGGAATCTGTATTTTGGTCTAATGGGTCTAAATTTGAGATTTTTGGTTCCAACTGCCGTGTCTTTTTGACATTTTTGGTTCCCACCGTAAAGCTTGGAGGAGGAGGTGTGATGGTGTGGGGGTGCTTTGCTGGTGACACTGTCAGTAATTTATTTGGAATTCAACGCACACTTAACCAGCATGGCTACCAAAGCATTCTGCAAAGACATGCCATCCCATCTGGTTTGCGCTTAGTGGGACTATCATTTGTTTTTCAGGAGGACAATGACCCAAAACAGACCTCCAGGCTGTGTAAGGGCTATTTGACCAAGGAGAGTGATGGAGTGCTCCGTCAGATGACCTGCACTCCACAATCACCTGACCTCAACCATATTGAGATGGTTTGGGATGTGTTGGACCGCAGAGTGAAGGAAAAGCAGCCAACAAGTGTTCAGTATACACTACCGTTCAAAAGTTTGGGGTCACTTAGAAATGTTGTAAAGAAAAAGCTGTATCTCAGACTGCCCATCTTAATCTTTTCTTTTTATTGGCCAGTCTGAGATATGGCTTTGTCTTTGCAACTCTGCCTAGAAGGTCAGCATCCCGGAGTCGCCTCTTCACTTTTGACGTTGAGACTGGTGTTTTGCGGGTACTATTAAATGAAGCTGCCAGTTGAGGACCTGTGAGGTGTCTGTTTCTCAAACTAGACACTCTAATGTATTTGTCCTCTTGCTCAATTGTGCACTGGGGCCTCCCACTCCTCTTTTTATTTTGGTTAGAGCCAGTTTGCGCTGTTCTGCGAAGGGAGTAGTACACAGCGTTGTACGATATCTTCAGTTTCTTGGTAATTTCTCGCATGGAATAGCCTTCATTTCTCAGAACTAGAATAGACTGACGAGTTTCAGAAGAAAGTTCTTTGTTTCTGGCCATTTTGAGCCTGTTATCAAACCCACAATTGCTGATGCTCCAGATACTCAACTAGGCCAGTTTTTTGCTTCTTTAATCAGCAAAACAGTTTTAAGCTGTGCCAGCATAATTGCAAAAGGGTTTTCTAATGATCAATTAGCCTTTTAAAATGATAAACTTGGATTAGCAAACACAACGTACCATTGGAACACAGGACTGATGGTTGCTGAGAATGGGCCTCTGTACGCCTATGTAGATATTCCATTAAAAATCTGCAGTTTCCAGCTACAATAGCCATTTACAACATTAACAATGTCAACACTGTATTTCTGATCAATTTGATGTTATTTTAATGGACAAAAAAAATGCTTTTCTTTCGAAAACAAGGACATTTCTAAGTGACCCCAATCTTTTGAATGGTAGTGTATGTGGGAAGTCCTTCAAGACTATTGGAAAAGCATTCCTCATGAAGCTGGTTGAGAGAATGCCAAGAGTGTGCAAGGCTGTCATCAAGGCAAAGTGTCGCTATTTTGAAGAATGTCAAATATAAAATATATTTTGATTTGTTTAACACTTTTTTGTTTACTACATGATTCCATATGTGTCATTTCATAGTGTTGTCTTCACTATTATTCTACAATGTAGAAAATAGTAAAAATAAAGAAAAACCCTTGAATGAGTAGGTGTGTCCAAACCATTGACTGGTACTGTAAATATGCGTCTAGTAGTTGACAAATAAATCAATTGCATTCAAGTCTGTTGGTTATCTCTCTCTCTCTCTCTCTCACACACTCTCTCTCTCTCTCTCTCTCTCTCTCTCTCTCTCTCTCTCTCTCTCTCTCTCTCTCTCTCTCTCTCTCTCTCTCTCTCTCTCTCTCTCTCTCTCTCTGTCTCTCTCTATTCTCAAATCCTCTCTCTCTCTCTCTCTCTCTCTCTCTCTCTCTCTCTCTCTCTCTCTCTCTCTCTCTCTCTCTCTCTCTCTCTCTCTCTCTCTCTCTCTCTCTCTCTCTCTCTCTCTCTCTCTCTCTTTCTCCCTCCCTCCCTCTTATTGCCTCCCTATGTCTCTTTCTCTCTACCTCCTCTTTAACCCCACTTCCCCCCATCTTTCGTATGGGATCCTTAAATATGAATACAAATGTTAAATTATGAGCCTAGTTTAGCCAAGCAGAAAGCACTGAGCTATTTAGGGAGAAAGACAGGATCCTTCCTGGCAAGCCATGATTGGCTAAGATAATCGAGAGATTGGCCATGCTAGCGGTTGGCCATGTGTTTACATGTGGATTCTTGGGTAGGTCTACGGCTTAAGAGGATGTGAACGATTCTGAATGGGCATAAACAAGGGCATTTTCCTCCTACTTGTCTCCTAAGTGGGATAACAACTTGAAAAACGTTTCAAACAACATAACTTTCCCATGCTTCCTCCAATCACAATGTATGAAAGTTGTTCTGAAGTTCTGAATCAGAACTTTTGTCATTTGTTAAAACAAGCATTTCGGATCTTTCGACGTAAGCCCAGTTAGGGTGGACCGTCACATACAGTATTAAGTTGATTATTCTTCAAGGTATTTTGTTACTATTTTTGTCATGATATATTCGACTGCTCCCTTCCATTCTGGAGTGTTTGATCTAATGCATTCTGAGAAATGTATTTTTTCCCTAATATTTAATAACATGTAAGTAAATTATGAAATATTACAGACAACCTACAAAATGATCTCATAATATTTCCAGACCACTGTTAATATATATATATATTTTTTAGGAAGATGAGTTTTAAAAATGAAATGTTTCAAGAACATGCTAAACATAGTATTGGTAACCATGCATAAACCCTGCATCAAAATAAACATGTGCATAATGATGGAATAAATTGTCCATTTGAATTTAAATTAATTTCATTAATTTAAATTCTACTCCTTTAATTCAAATTCTATTTAAATTCTGCTTCCTGTGGGGTGTGGCCAATTCAAATTCAAGAACTGAAAACTAACTTAAAAACTATTTCGCAACTAAATTCAGTTGCAGTAAAGTAATGTATTGACCTACACGCTAATCTCCCACCCATTGAATGCAATGTATTCACTTATACATCATGTCCGAGACTCCTTTCTCTAGGCATCAATAGTGTGAGGCTAATCTCCCCCATTGAATGCAATGTATTCACATAGGCATCATGTTGTCTGTGACGCCTTTCTCTAGGCATCCACAGTGTGAGGCTGATCTCCCCCATTGAATGCAATGTATTCACATAGGCATCATGTTGTCTGTGACGCCTTTCTCTAGGCATCCACAGTGTGAGGCTGATCTCCCCCATTGCATGCAATATATTGACATAACAAGAGCTTGGGACTATAAGGTTCTATCTTTATTTTTGTCAAAATTGAGTTATTGACATAGCCTTGTTCTGTTCATTGTACTCTAAATTCCCCAATTCATGTTGTTAAATTAAAAAGAATACAAGAAAAAATTGCTGACACCATTCAAACCAATGAGGGTTGGGAACATTAAAGCCAATTATCTCAGAATCATATTTTTGCAGATAGAACCGTATAGTTCCAAGCTCTCAAAAAGCATCATGTTCCTTGACTCCTATCTTTTTGAAAAATCATACCAGATTGAAGTTTATATGCTGAAACGCACATTTCCTTAAAGGATAATCTGACTAGGGGTATGGTGACATTGAGGAGAGTTTGTGTATGTGTGTGTGTGTGTGTGTGTGTGTGTGTGCCGTTAGTTGTACAAGACTGTGTGTGTTTGTGTGTGTGTATCTGTGTGTGTGTCCTGTGTTGAGGATTTGATTGTGTTTATTTGCTGCCACTTATGTGCCCATGATGCACTCTGAAATCTGAAATTCTTCCCTTGCTTTGGATTATTCACCCGTCTAAGCATGTTCATCAAAAGTCGGTTTGTCAGGTTCAACATAACTGGGCCTAGAAATCATGTCATAATCCATGAGTGTCTATTTCTTCCAGACAGATCTAAGGCTTTCATCCATATACTGTACACATTAATTTGAGCCAGTTTGCTACAGCAGGAAAATAATCCTGCAGCAAAAGGAAATGTTAATTATTATGTGGGATTATAATAAATGGACATTTTTGTAGCAGGTAATACATTTTCTGTAAGGGAAAATCAAGTCTGAAATTTCAAAGTGTAAATTACAAACTTCAGAAGCCTTTTTAAATCTCAAATACACTAAAAGTAAAACACTTCCTGCATTGCAGTTCTCCTGAAACGGGGTGATCAAATGAAGATCCTACACCTGTAATGTAGCTGTAGCACACCTAAGGAATGGAGGGATGGGGGAGTGAACGCTGTTGCGTCGTGTACCCCTGAGCAACAACAATGGCATATCAATCAGAGGAGGCTGGTGGGAAGAGCTTTAGAAGGACGGGCTCATTGTAATGGCTGGAATGGAATCAATGGAATGTAATCAAACAAATCAAATATTTGGAAACAAAATGTTTGACTCCGTTCTATATATTCCATTCCTGCCATTACAATGAGCCTGTCCTCCTGTAGCTCCTCCCACCAGCCTTCTCTGGTATCAATCCCTAGCTATCGCTACCATGTTGCTACCTTGTCACCTCCGGTGTGTGTGCCACTCATGGGGGATTTGGATGTACATGTATGGGAGTGTAACGCAGGGCAACCATACATTCCTCTTATCTCTGGGTTGCTTACCGCCAACCCCTCCCTCCCTGCAACTGTTTTTTACCCAGACTCTCCCAGATTTATTCCACAGCAAAAAAAAAAAAACATCCTTCCTTTCACTCTTTTCCTCTTATCTCGCTTCTATCCAAAGGCATCGACTCTGGCTAGGAATCGACTCTGGCTAGGATTATATTCCAAGTTCTTATTTACTTATTCTCCCCACTGCCAGTACTACTATCTGTCTGTCTGGGTTTAAGAGGAAATGCCTCTCTATTTGTAAGACTCAGCAATAGGCACAGTAGTTGGGGAGAAGAGGGATAGCAGTGTTTTGGGTTAGATAATTTTTTTATGATGTATGTAGTGCTTGCTTGACACAAGTTTTGATTGACATAATTCGTTTAGCTTTAACTTAACCAGAGAAACCTGAAAATGTGTGTGTGTATATCATATGGACTGAGCTAAAGCGCATTCGGAAAGTATTCAGACCTGGTGACTTTTTCCACATTTTGTTACGTTACAGCCTTATTCTAAAATTGATTAAATCGTTCCCCCCCCCCCCTCATCAATCTACACACAACACCACATAATGACAAAGCAAAAACTGTTTATTTTTTATTTTTTGCGAAATTATTACAAAAACAATAATGAAATATCACATTTACATAAGTATTCAAACACTTTACTCAGTACTTTGTTGAAGCACCTCTGGCAGTGATTACAGCCTTGAGTCTTCTTGGGTATGACGGTACAAGCTTGGCACACCTGTATTTGGGGAGTTTCTCCCATTCTTCTCTGCAGATCCTCTCAAGCTCTGTCAGGGTGGATGGGGAGCGTCGCTGTACAGCTATTTTCAGGTCTCTCTAGAGATGTTTGATCGTGTTCAAGTCTGGGTTCTGGCTGGACCACTCAAGGACATTTAGAGACTTGTCCCGAAGCCACTCCTGCTTTGTCTTGTCTGTGTGCTTAGGGTTGTTGTCCTGTTGGAAGGTGAACCTTCGCCCCTATCTGAGGTCCTGACCGCACTGGAGCAGGTTTTCATCAAGGATCTCTCTGTACTTTGCTCCGTTCAACTTTCCCTCGATCCTGACTAGTGTCCCAGTCCCTGCCGCTGAAAAACATCCCCACAGCATGATGCTGCCACCACCATGCTTCACCGTAGGGATGGTGCAAGGTTTCCTCCAATCTTGGTTTCATCAGACCAGAGAATCTTGTTTCTCATGGTCTGAGAGTCCTTTAGGTGCCTTTTGGCAAACTCCAAGTGGGCTGTCATGTGCCTTTTACTGAGGAGTGGCTTCCTTCTGGCCACTCTACCATAAAGGCCTGATTGGTGGAATTCTGCAGAGATGGTTGTCCTTCTGGAAGAGGTTAGAAGTGGCAAATATAATGGTAGAAGAGTATCTGTTGTAACACTCATTATGGTCATTCTCCTCAGCACTCCTTGGCAGGCATAGGATGAGAACAGGATAAGTAGTGACAGAGAGACGAAGAGGAATACAAAGAAAGAGAGAGAAAGAGAGAGGGGTGAGAGAAAGAGAGAGGGAGAGGTAAGCACATCCTAAGGATTGTAACGAGAGAGAGACACAGAAAGAAAGAAAGAAAGAAAGAAAGAAAGAAAGAAAGAAAGAAAGAAAGAAAGAAAGAAAGAAAGAAAGAAAGAAAGAAAGAAAGAAAGAAAGAAAGAAAGAAAGAAAGAAAGAAAAATAGAGTGTTTGGGTAGAAAGAGCACATCCATTGGGCTTATCCCAGCTCCATGCGTGTGGCTCAGAGTCAGAGGAGGAGGTGTCTATTATTGTGTCATGAAGGGTTTTGTTGTGGTGTAGTAGACAGAGCTCTTTGCGTGTTTTGCACTAGGAGCCCCGTCCCAGTAGAGGGGCCACTGGTTAATTCCCCTTAACCGCTCCACTACCGTCACTGAGTGCCACGTCAAACACTCTCCCAGGACCACCGCACTGCACAGTACAGCACCGCACCACCTGCTCCCAGGCATGGCAATGAGCCTCCGCCTTGCCTGCACAATAGAGAGAGAGAGAGGGAGGGGGAGCGAGAGGGAGTGAGAAAGTAGGAGAGTGGGAAGCTAAGGAAGCAAAAAGAGAGAAAGAGATAGGTAAGCGAGAGAGGCACAATGAGTGAGTGAATTAATGAAGGAGAGAGAGGAGGCTGGAGAGAGAGAAAGAGAGGGAGAGAGAGAAGGCTAGAGGCAGAGAGAGGAGGAGTGATAAACAGGAAAGAATGTCTAAAATAGGCACTACAATAGGAGCAAGGAATGAGGGATGACAAGAGATAGAGAGGCTACATTCCTACACAAAACTACATTAATATTAATATGGCCACATACAACAGAGCAAACATTTATTTCCCTAATGGATTGAGCTAACAGTAATGTAGGAATGGAGGTTCCAGCATCTAGCACAGCTTTTTGTAATGTCACAATGCAATGTGATTATCCATTTTGTTATTTGTGAAGGTTGGGGCATGACAATGTTGCCTCAACCAATTACAAAATGAATTTACACATGGACTAAACATACAGTACCAAACATACAGCATACAAAAGTTGAAAACAAACACAACGATTTCTAGCTATTAACTCTGCCCCCTTAAGATGGAATATATTTTGTTTCAACACATACAGACTACAGAATATTAAATGAGATGAGGACACACACACACACACTCACGCACACGCACACAAACACACACACACACACACACACACACACACACACACACACACACACACACACACACACACACACACACACAGACACACACACACACATCCTAGTGATACATATTCTCCATCTCGTTGTCCTATCCTTTCATAGATTCAAAGCCTCCTTTTGATACAGAGCTTTGTGGCAGAGAAACAAACAGTCGATAGATATACAGTGTGCTCTTGTGTATCTGTGTGTGTGTGTGTGTGTGTGTGTGTGTGTGTGTGTGTGTGTGTGTGTGTGTATGCGAGGCTGCTGCCATTGATTGGTCTCACAGTTCACCTGAGAATGAAAAGCCCTTCGATTGTGAAAGGACATTGACTGACCCGCTCCCTTGTACATGCCGCAGTGAAGAAAAGGCACCTGTTTTAACAAAGTGTGAAAGAGTGAAAATATCCATCAAGTGTGAAATAGGCTGCACAACCAATGAGAGGATGCATCATCATGAGTGAGTTCCTACTGCACTTCATCGATAGGCTCTCTACAGTTTCTCTATTTATTGTGTAATATTAATAGTATATTTGCTATGTGTTCTGGTAGTCAAAAAGCCATTTTGCCTGGAATTTTTCTGCATCATTGTAGACCCATAAATCGGAAGTGATTAAATAAAAGAGTTTCCTGTACTCAAAGAGATGTAATATGTTTGTTTGGGCTGAGTACAGAGCAACAAAAAACGTGCTAACATAAATAACAAGACACGTACCTGCCCAGAGTCCTGCAAGCAGGAGCAAATATGGGGATTTGGTTTACTCTGTTCGATGATCTCTTTTTCTTACACTATGAGAAGAGAAACACTTTACTTGAAGGGTACCTACATCCATAATGACTTCATAGCACATTGGTAACACATTTGTAGCAGTGGCGTAGACAGAAAAAACACCACAAATTTCCCTTGACAAACAAGCACATTATTATTGCTAAGTAGTGCGCAACTACTGACTGACAAAACAGGTCGACTGTCCGAGTCCGACAGTAAACAGACATAATGAAATACACAACAAGTCTATCATCTACATATTCAGAGAGAGAGATATTCTACAACAGCAGACACGTCCAGTGATAAAATTAGGAAAATTATATTCTCACAAACTATGGATAATGGAAGAAGTGTTCAGTCCGACAATCCAACCTCATGAAATAATCAACATATTATCAGATCAGATCGACCACTCCCACTCAAAGCAGCGATCTGTCACCATTGAGACCAGTGTCTCTTTTACGAGGGAACCCTGCATATACAATTTAATAAAATACATATAAAATAAAATACTGCACAACACATATTGCACAGACAAACATAATATACACAATATACACAAAACACAGTCAACTAAAAAAATAACATTCTTCATTATACAATTCCTCGTTCACTGCCTGAACTGCCCTAGGGACACTAACGCATCTATTCAAAATGTATTTTGGAGATCATTCCAAATGCGGAGCAAG
Organism: Coregonus clupeaformis; assembly: GCF_020615455.1. Taxonomy (NCBI): domain Eukaryota; kingdom Metazoa; phylum Chordata; class Actinopteri; order Salmoniformes; family Salmonidae; genus Coregonus; species Coregonus clupeaformis. The sequence goes on from NC_059230.1 coordinate 8,473,076, forward strand.
AAAACTAAAGGCTGACTTACCTAACTCTCTAGACACCAAAGGAGTCTCCAGAGTTAACCAACCCTGTGAACGGGTTTGATAACTTGTCATTTTAAATTTTAACAGTGAAGTTAGGTAAGTCGGAAGCTTGTGGAGTAGGCCATTGTAAACAAATAGAGAGTAATGATGTGATCTACGTGACTTCATAGAAAGCCCTGAAAGTGTTTTCATTAAGCCCAAAAGTGCACACTTTTTGCCATTTGAAAACAGTCACACACAATACAAACACCTTTGGCTTATATCTTGAACTGTACAGCGGGTATGTAACGAATAGCTAATTTACATTTATATTTACATCATTTAGCAGACGCTCTTATCCAGAGCGACTTTCAATTATTATTGTTTTTTATGGGGTGTTGGGGGAGGGGGGGGTAGAAGGATTACTTTATACTATTCCAGGTATTCCTTAAAGAGGTACGGTTTCAAGTGTCTCCGGAAGGTGGTCAGTGACTCCGCTGTCCTGGCGTCGTGGGGGATCTTGTTCCACCATTGGGGTGCCAGAGCAGCGAATAGCTTTGACTGGGCTGAGCGGGAACTGTGCTTCCGTAGAGGTAGGGGAGCTAGCAGGCCAGAGGTGGATGAACATAGTGCCCTCGTTTGGGTGTAGGGTCTGATCAGAGCCTGAAGGTACGGAGGTGCCGTTCCCCTCACAGCTCCGTAGGCAAGCACCATGGTCTTGTAGTAGATGCAAGCCTCAACTGGAAGCCAGTGGAGTGTGCGGAGGAGCGGGGTGACATGAGAGAACTTGGGAAGGTTGAACACCAGACGGGCTGCAGCTCACTTTGAATAAGCAAACACTACTGTATAGGCATTCAGGCATGAAAACATAAAATCATTATACATATTCCTATTAAACTGAAACTGTTGAGCGTGAAAAAGCAGTGTTGCAGTTTTTGACACTCTCAAATCAGTGCGACTCGCACCTACTACCATATCCCTTTCAAAGGCACTTAAATTTGTTGTCTTGCCCATTCACCCTCTGAATGGCACACATACACAATCCATGTCTCAATTGTCTCAAGGCTTAAAAATCCATCTTTAACATCTTCTCCCCTTCATCTACACTGTTTGAAGTGGATTTAACAGGTGACATCAGCAAATCAAACAATATTTGGATATAGCCATCTACGTAGTTTATCCCCTGAAAGTTAGCTTGTTAACTAGCCATATTGACGTGATCTGTTATTAGCTAACTAGCCAATTTGACATAGTCCATCAATCAATGTATCCTAGCTATCATGTCTATCAGTAGCAATCGTGATTAAACACTCTTAAAAACAATGTTGAAAAGGGGATAATGTTAGCTAACTTCGCTAGGTAGGTCTACGTTGGTTGGAGAAAAAAGCACATTACGTCTACTTACCACTATGTTTTGCCAACTGGACAAAGTTTCTACCGGTAGTTTGCAAAGTATACATTATCAGCTAACAATACATCGGCAAATGCTCCCTTCTGCTGCTTGACAGGCAGAGCCCACAAAGGATGGGAAATTAACCTAAACCACTCATACTTGTCAGGCATAGTTCACTTTTATTTTATATCACTCAAATGTCCAATTATTGGTGGCCAATATTGAGAGATATCGTCAGGCTACGCTCACGTATCTGAAATTGCATGATCAATTGATGTTTACCAATTATGAAAAACATGCAGTTACTTGCTGTATAACTCTGATGATAGAGTTAAATATGCACAATTGTTTTGCATGGAATAATCTGACATTTGTAGTTCTGACTATGCTCTTCAAGATGGGATGATATTACAACTAAATAGTTACCCAGCAGGTAATTGAATACTCTGCACCTTATTGTGACATTTTATTGATAACGACATATAGTTGTTACATTTCTCAGAAACTCATTAGCAGTATGCATGCCTGTGCTTTCTAGCGGTGACAGGCAAGTCACAGAGACAATTGTGGAGGGCAACCACCCAACCCCCCAACCACCCAGACAAGCCTGGATATAGGGATATAGATCTCCATACTCTATCTAGACCTCATAGACACTCATCCACTGCTAATTTCACCCTCCACCTCGTCTCTTCTTCTTGTCGAGAACAAAGGATGCTAATAATTAGGAAACCTTGTCTTCAGTTCAACATTTTAATTATATGCTTCATCCAACTTCTCCGGCTCCCAGAGCTATTAAAATAGCTAATTTGTCAGATGTTATATAATGTACTTATTTTGAATAGTTTAGCCTCTAAGTTGAAGATAGCTGCACTTCAGAATGATGATCTGAGTCCCACTAGCTGGCAACATTGCAACGGAGATGCAGAACATGTGGGTTACCCGCAGGTTACTGCTGGATTTCTTAACGCGCTAGTAAAGGAAGACTACACAGACCTCCGTGCTAAAATAACTCTGGTTGCAACGAAAATCCAGCTGATCTGACGCTTTTATGGTGTCAAGCCTTGATAGTAGACAGTGGAAATTGCATAGGAAATAGTCATTGTCTGAGTTTACTACTCCCGCCCCAATTAAATAACATCCTATTAGGATCAATGAAATCGAAATAGGAAAAAGATACATATCACAACTGAAATAAAATGATTAGACTGGAAATGTAGCCTATGTCAATTACGATGATGTTGTTAATACGTTTATTTGCAGACAAATAAATGTGTTTATTTGTCTGCATCGAGGCTACCCTTCTGCGAAATTAAACTATTGAAGATGAACTTTTAATTAATTACTACATTGTAAATTAAAGTGATGTGGAATGCAGCAACATGTGTGATAGTCAATTTAAATATCATTACAAAGCACTTTGCATTTGTTTCTTTTGTTAAGATAATGACTACATTTCTTTCCAATTCAGACATTGTTTCTTCAATAAAGTAGAATATGCCACAGTAGACATACTGGCCTTGTAGTCCTGTAAGAAAATGTAAAGGTTCACTATTGAGTGTTATCACATTATTCTACAAATAAAGAAACAATCTCTGCTATCCACACAACATAGGAAATGTTAATTTTCACTACCAACCTAACCACGAACATGATTTTAAAAAGCTTAATTATAATATACACAGAAAAAAAATATGAACGCAACATGGAAAGTGTTGGTCCCATGTTTCATGAGCTGAAATAAAATATAGATTCCATACTCACAAAAAGTGTATTTCTCTCAAATGTTGTGCACAAATGTGTTTACATCCCTGTTAGTGACCATTTCTCCAAGAAGCTGATTATACAGCATGTTCATTACACAGGTGCACCTTGTGCTGGGGACAATAAAAGGCCACTCTAAAATGTGCAGTTTTCTCACAGACGTCTCATGTTTTGAGGGGGCGTGCAATGGGCATGCTGACTGCAGGAATGTCCACCAGAGCTTTTGGCAGATAATTTAATGTTAATTTCTCTACCAGAAGCCACCTACAATGTTGTTTTTGAGAATTTGGCAGACCACGAGTATGGCGTTGTGTGGGCGAGCGGTTTGCTGATGCCCAATGTCGTGCCATTCATCCGCTGCCATAACCTCATGTTTCAGCATGATAACGCACGGCCCCATGTCGCAAGGATCTGTACACAATTCCTGGAAGCTGAAAATGTCCCAGTTCATCCATGGCCTGCATACTCACCAGACATGCCACCCATTGAGCATTTTTGTGATGCTCGGGATTGACGTGTACAACAGCGTTTTCCAGTTCCCGCTAATTTCCAACAACTTCGCACAGCCGGACAATATTCCACAGGCCACAATCAACAGCCTGATCAACTCTATGCGAAGGAGATGTCGCCCTGCATGAGGCAAATGGTGGTCACACCAGAGACTGACTGGTTTTCTGATCCACACCCCTACTGTTTTTTTTGGGGGGGGGTATCTGTGACCATCTGTATTCACAGTCATGTGAAATCCATAAATTAGGGCCTAATTTATTTATTTCAATTGACTGATTTCCTTATATGAACTGTAATTCAGTAAAATCTTTGAAAGAATGTTGCATTTATAATTTTGTTCAGTAATATGTGCAACTTTAAATAACATTATTAGAATACATTATAATTTGATTCAAAATACAACACAATCACAAAAATGTGGTTTCAAATGTGAAATGTTTAGCCTAGAGTTCAAGAATATTTTCCCTTCTTGATAAAAAATGACCACATTTTATTAGGACAAGTACAATCATAAAAGTATTACATAAATTGGAAACTAAAAATGTATCCTACAGCATGATTTCTTGTGGGTAGGCTCATTACCATAGTAGATTAGCCATGGTAAACAAGGAAAATAAATACCATATTTCAGTTGTATGGAATGTTTGTCAAATCGATAAATGGCAATTTAGTCTGCTAAAATGCCAAAATTAAAATGTTCTGATGATAATACCCACCAGAAGGCGAAATAGTCTTTAAACATTTTGGTTGTAAAATGATAAACGATAACCCCGACATCTGCGATATGGAGTCGTAAATTGGTGGCGGATGATGGTTACAACTGATATAATACAAATCTCAATTGCAACCATCATGTGGGCAGCGACATGATGGCCACCAAATTATCCTAAATGGTCAAATTTGAGCATTTAGGCCTATTGATGGTTTAACAAGAGATCAGGTGATGATAATTGGGTGGCAATCAGTGGTTGCAATTGGCCCGCTATGTCTAGAATGTGCTGTGCCCACATGTGAACAATAATATCATTGATAGGATTTGGTTCCAAGGACAGAATAATTTACCATAACTTCTGAACACCTTGCAAACGTTTCCCGACACTAATTGACACTAACCAATATGATCAAAAAGAGAAATACAAATCTAATTGTCTTTATTGTAATCACATGAATTTCAAATTCTCATGAACAGAGAAACTCACACTTTCTGAAAGGCTCATACTAGATGGCACCTTGTTGCATTAGGCTGTGGAGCCCATTCTTCCAGAAAGTACATGTTGGTTATTTTTTTCTGACTTTTGATGTACAAACCTCACAGGGATTTAGCTTTTTCATGTCTCTCCCTCTCTTCCCTCTTCTTTTAGCTGATTAATCTCTTTTTTTCACTCATTTCACATCAGTGAGGATTTAGTTTGGGAAACTTTTTTTCCCCTCTCCCTCCATGATGGCAATCAGGAGGAACATGCCACAGTTTGATAGACAGTGTTATGCTTGTCACTCACATACTCAGAAAGGTGTGTGTGACTATGTGTGTGTGTGGTTGTGTGTGTGTTTGAGAGTGTGTGTGTGTGTGTGTGTAATTTTGTGTGTGTGGGTGTGTAGCGTGCTGTGACAGATTAAATTGGGGTTTATACGTGGGGGGTCTAGACAGAGAGGGGGTGGGCGGGTGGGGGAAGTGTGACCAAGTTATGCGGGGGTTGTATGTAGCAGGTGGTTGAGAGGCAGGGAGGGAGGGGTGTAGCAAGCTACTGTGACAGATAAGAGTTGAGGAGTGGTGTGGAAAGGAGGGGGCTGTATGCACAGGGAGGCTAGGGATCTATCTGGAAGGGAGGGACAGGAGGAGTGTGTAGGTAGTTGTGACAGATTCATTCACTCAGGTGCTGGCGCGTTGTGAGGGTGTCACACACTTTGGCGACTCTCAGCACATACCAAATGAGGAGGCTGTGTGATTAGTAAGTGTTCGAGCATGGTGTGTGTGTGCGCGCGCGCGTGCGTGTGTGTCTGTCTGTCTGTCTGTCTTGGATGGATGATCCTCCTCCTGCTTGTTATTTCTCAGACTTACCAGTGTGTGAAATTGCAGTTGGTGCATTTTTACTCCACTTTGAAATATTGGAATATACGTATACTAATACCATATACTGTATGTTTATCTCCAGGGCAACTAGTCTTGTATGATGGATAAATAATTGTATGTCAGTGTGCTCACTGTAATGGTCATCTCTGCCTTGGATCCAGGTACTTGTCAGAACACAGTTACTTAGATGTACACACACTAGAATGGTTTACCGGCACGTGCTACACTGCATTACCACATCAATAACCCTGTCATCAGAACTCTACCTTAATCTCAACATCATCAGATTGACACCACATCAGATAAGACGGCATGTTTGGCCATGGAGACATTTTGTTTTATGTTGTTCAATAATAAATACAAATATAAATAAAAAAGGTTTTCCTCTTATCTTATTCAAGTCCATTTTTCTGTATTTGATGTACCCTCATATTACTACCAGTTTTCGGAGACTGTGGAGTTGTTTTATCATATATATATATATATATATATATATATATATATACACTGCTCAAAAAAATAAAGGGAACACTCAAACAACACAATGTAACTCCAAGTCAATCACACTTCTGTGAAATCAAACTGTCCACTTAGGAAGCAACACTGATTGACAATACATTTCACATGCTGTTGTGCAAATGGAATAGACAACAGGTGGAAATTATAGGCAATTAGCAAGACACCCCCAATAAAGGAATGGTTTTGCAGGTGGTGACCACAGACCACTTCTCAGTTCCTATGCTTCCTGGCTGATGTTTTGGTCACTTTTGAATGCTGGCGGTGCTTTCACTCTAGTGGTAGCATGAGACGGAGTCTACAACCCACACAAGTGGCTCAGGTAGTGCAGCTCATCCAGGATGGTACATCAATGCGAGCTGTGGCAAGAAGGTTTGCTGTGTCTGTCAGCGTAGTGTCCAGAGCATGGAGGCGCTACCAGGAGACAGGCCAGTACGTGGAGGAGGCCGTAGGAGGGCAACAACTCAGCAGCAGGACTGCTACCTCCGCCTTTGTGCAAGGAGGAGCTGGAGGAGCACTGCCAGAGCTCTGCAAAATGACATCCAGCAGGCCACAAATGTGCATGTGTCTGCTCAAACGGTCAGAAACAGACTCCATGAGGGTGGTATGAGGGCCCGACATCCACAGGTGGGGGTTGTGCTTACAGCCCAACACCGTGCAGGACGTTTGGCATTTGCCAGAGAACACCAAGATTGGCAAATTCGCCACTGGCGCCCTGTGCTCTTCACAGATGAAAGCAGGTTCACACTGAGCACATGTGACAGACGTGACAGAGTCTGGAGACGCCGTGGAGAACGTTCTGCTGCCTGCAACATCCTCCAGCATGACCGGTTTGGCGGTGGGTCAGTCATGGTGTGGGGTGGCATTTCTTTGGGGGGCCGCACAGCCCTCCATGTGCTCGCCAGAGGTAGCCTGACTGCCATTAGGTACCGAGATGAGATCCTCAGACCCCTTGTGAGACCATATGCTGGTGCGGTTGGCCCTGGGTTCCTCCTAATGCAAGACAATGCTAGACCTCATGTGGCTGGAGTGTGTCAGCAGTTCCTGCAAGAGGAAGGCATTGATGCTATGGACCGCCCGTTCCCCAGACCTGAATCCAATTGAGCACATCTAGGACATCATGTCTCGCTCAATTCCACCAACGCCACGTTGCACCACAGACTGTCCAGGAGTCACCTCATCAGGAGCATGTCCAGGCATTGTAGGGAGGTCATACAGGCACGTGGAGGCCACACACACTACTGAGCCTCATTTTGACTTGTTTTAAGGACATTACATCAAAGTTGGATCAGCCTGTAGTGTGGTTTTCCACTTTAATTTTGAGGGTGACTCCAAATCCAGACCTCCATGGGTTGATAAATTTGATTTCCATTGATAATTTTTGTGTGATTTTGTTGTCAGCACATTCAACTATGTAAAGAAAAAAGTATTTAATAAGATTATTTCATTCATTCAGATCTAGTATGTGTTATTTTAGTGTTCCCTTAATTTTTTTGAGCAGTGTATATTGTATTTCTTTGTATATAACTTACAGGATGCCACTATTGAATTTCCTGGATCTCATTATCAGGATATGTTGTAGCATGAGTAACAATAACACTCTTCTAATTTCACCAGACAAACACGTATTGATTTTTTGAGCCACAACCGTCGCTTCTGCATCATTGGACAAATCAAGGCTGAACTTTAAGTATGATCCACCGGATTAAAAACAACTTGTCAGAAAAAGTGTTGCCTTTGTCAAAGCCTGAATAAATTAAACTGAACTTGGAGCGCCAAAAACTTTTGAGGCTTCCTGATGAACTTCCGAGATTCATCATGACGGGAGATGACAATTAGATCTGAAGTTGTGTGCCTAGGTGTCTTGAAATGGGAGTCCCGCATTGGAAAAATGACAACAATGCTGTCGATCAGGCCTCATTACGAACAAGGTGAATAGGACTTGTTGTTTATCAGAAGATACAAAGACCAAGAGGAGTAGGCCCAGGTTAACATGGCAATGTTCCTCAAACTCAAGTTGGCGAATGCAGGTGACTTCCAGGATTTTTCCTGAACACGACAAGGGCACATTTCCAGGGCATAGTTATGGTTGTAGCATTTGACAGATCAGGACCCCAAAAGAAAAGTGCTGCATATTCTGCCAAAAGAGATAGAAGTAACAGATCCTATGAGGAAAGTGCTGGCAAAGCTTGTGTTATTTTTCTCTTATCTCTCAAGTGAAAGTTTTTCTAGTTTATGCCATTTGATGAAAAAGTAAAGGGACGTAGGGACGTAGGGGAGTCATATCAATGTTCATTTCATAAAAACAAAGGCTTAAATGTTGGCACAAACTCATTTTCTTACCTAATCCATTTGAATAGTAATACAACATTGTCCTAAAATCAATTCCTGCCATTTGCTGAAGTACATCTAATATCTCTATTTTCCTGCCTCTGCACAAGTCGGCCCACACATCTCATTTCGTCCAATCCCAGTGAAGGACCTGCACCTGGTATACGCCCACACTCTATGCTGGCATCGTAATCACAATCAAGAGGCCTTCCTCCTCCAATGGTATGACACGTTAATCATCTATAATAATGAGCCATCCTTCAATCAAAACTCTTGCCCAAACTCAAGCTAGTAGGTGACAGTGTTCATGCTAGTGTCCATCCTAAGCTCAAATGACACCTTTGTATCACTTACTGCGTTTTGGTTTGAGTTCAACTCCACTACTACCTCTTAGCTTACTTCAATAGCCAACAACTCCCTCACACCTCTTGCTTCTCTCATACCACTGCACTGAGATCAGTTTGAATCATTCTCCCCCTTCACTCAGACTAAGAAATAACTGACTGTTTCATACGGCCCGTGTACTGATTTTGGATCATTGTGTTGACATAATGTCCTCATTCTCTCCTACACTGACGGTTAGGTTGATGGAATCAGGGCTCCTTTTCCTGTTCCCTGGCCTTAGCGCTGACAGCCCAGTCACAGTCACACAACCTGATGAAGGAAGGGATCATCCTGTGTTCACTGACCTGGTCCTAATCAGTAGGTTTATTCTCTCTTAGGTATACCTTAAGAGATGGCATTGACTAGAGGAAAGAAAAAGAGGATGTTCCATTTGTGTAGCTCAGTTGGTAGAGCATGGCACTTGCCATGCCAGGATAGTGGGTTCGATTCCCGGGACCACCCATATGAAAAATGTATGCACACATGACTGTAGGGCACTTTGGATGAAAGTGTCTGCTAAATGGCATATATTATTAAGAGAGAACTCTAATGTCTTGACCTCAAAAGGTGACTCGTACCGATCAAGTCATTGTTTTTGACCTTAGCATATCCTTTGTAGCTCCTTTTTTTATCTACACTACATTGTATCTGTATGGATATGTGTGCATTTTTATTCTCTTTTAATGTCTTCATGTGATGTGTCACAAACAGTTGAACTGACAAATAAGTGGGGATGGCCACAAACACATTGGAGGATGATTAAAATTGGATGACAATTAATGGCCATGTGCTTTTAAGTGTGGAGGACGATGATTGTGGAACGGCACATAGGCCTCCTCTCTTCTCCCTTTCCTTAATACGCAGTGTTTGAATAGGCGCCCGGCGCTTCTCTCTTAGTCTACAGGCTTTTTATGTCCTCTGTGCACATATTGTTAAATAGGAGAAACTGATGAGGTAGAATGTAGAGTTGAAGTCAAAAGTTTACATACACTTAGGTTGGAGTCATTAAACATATTTTTTCAACCACTCCGCAAATTTCTTGTTAACAAACTATAATTTGAAAAATCTGTCGATGTGCCCTTAAGCAAGGCACTTAACCCTAATTGCTCATGCAAGTCACTCTGGATAAGAGCGTCTGCTAAATGACTAAAATGTCAAATGTAATGAAGATGGAAAACTATGTGGATATATTGAAGCAACATCTCAAGACATCAGTCAGGAAGTTAAAGCTTGGTCGCAAATGGTTCTTCCAAATGGACAATGACCCCAAGCATACTTCCAAAGTTGTGGCAAAATGGCTTAAGGACAACAAAGTCAAGGTATTGGAGTGGCCATCACAAAGCCCTGACATCAATCCTATAGAAAATTTGTGGGCAGAATTGAAAAAGGGTGTGCGAGCAAGGAGGCCTACAAACCTGACTCAGTTACACCAGCTCTGTCAGGAGGAATGGGCCAAATTTCACCCAACTTATTGTGGGAACCTTGTGGAAGGCTACCCGAAACGTTTGACCCAAGTTAAACAATTTAAAGGCAATGATACCAAATACTAATTGAGTGTATGTCAACTTCTGACCCACTGGGAATGTGATGAAAGAAATGAAAGCTGACATTTCACATTCTTAAAATAAAGTGGTGATCCTAACTGACCTAAAACAGGGCATTTTAACTGTGTCAGGAATTGTGTCAGGAATTGTGAAAAACTGAGTTTAAATGTATTTGGCTAAGGTGTATGTAAACTTCTAACTTCAACTGTGGAAGTAGATTGCGTACGCAAGCTTCAACTTCAAGAGAAAGAAATCATAATTTGTTTCTTTCTATTCTCTCGGACCTGTGCAAATAGTAACTGATGTGACATTTGGATTTGGAATTACGGCACATTTCGAAGGGGGAAAAATAAGAGCGAGAGAGAGGGGGGAGTCCTATATGTTCCAGTTATATCTGTCTGTTTAGTGTTCCACTGCCATTTAAGTACATGTGAAATGGTTATTGTTGGGGAATCTCTCTTGGGGTAGTGGATAAAAGACAGCAATAGAGTGCCTTTCGGCTTGGAAGAGAACACAAGATTGAATTGTAACTGATAGCATGAAACAAAACGTTACAACAACATCTCAGAGATGTCTTCTGGTGCCATGCTACCTCGCATTCAGCGGAAATTGCGATTAGCATATGGATTTTGTCTGTATTGCACACAATCATTCACATTTTCATTGCAATCTTGCTGGGAACAGAAAGTAAAGTGTCTATTTCCATATGTCAAAACCATGCAGGGTACAATAAGAGCTTTGTGTTTGATTAATATTTATTAAATATTTGTATTGCATAATTTTTTTCATCCAAAGAAAATTCCTCTTTTATTTCTCCCCTATATCCCCCACCACCCACAGCTTAATGGGTCCTATAAGCCCTGTCCTGGCCATCTTTCCATTCAGAGTGGAGATACAATCATGTTTTCTCGCTTTCTCTCTCGTTTTGCCTTTCTATTCATCTCTGTCCAGGGTCTCTGCAGTCTATGATACATCCTCAGAGAGGTAATATTCAAAACCAAAACATATTCTTTATACTTCAGATAACAGTTCATTGGTGTATCCCTAGCCAAGACCAGGACCCCAAGCTTCCCTCTTACTTCTTTTTTCTCTTCTTACTTTTCCCTCTATCTTTTCTCTCACAATAATGAGGTGGTGGCCTTGGGAAGCGGTCATGGTCCTAGTGTGGTCACAAGGAAACTCGGTAACCAGGATTAATGGGACCTTCGTCTGGGGGTTCTACTGGCTGACCGCTAAATATGGTCAAAAGAGAGAGAGCACAGTCATAGTGAGATAGACCGGTAGTGGGAAATCAAGCAGGTGTAAGGCACATATATAGTAATTTGATTCGGGTGATATTGACAAATCATTTTGATCAAGAGGGTTCCTTCAAAGTTATTAATTTAGTTTCATGTTAAACGCTTTGGTCAATTCATAGTTACATGCTCCTTTGAAGAATCCTGTTTATAGCCCCCATCCATAGTAAATAGTAAATGAGCAATATAAAAAACGTTTCATTGATTCCTCCTTCATTACTTGCTGCAAGCTTTTTTTCTATTTTTTCCCTTTTTCACCTTGGGTGTTAAGCTGTCAGAGTGTGAGAGAGGAGTTTTCCCTTCATTTTATCAACAACATCCAATAACACTACTTCTCGGAGAGGCACAATATCAGATCTCTCCTCCTTTTCATCATTAACCTTCTCATCAAGGGTGTACTCCTGTATTCAGCCTTTCTCCGCTCTCTGGAAGCAGCAGTTTTCCTCAGAAAAGAAACCAAAGAGAAAACACGTTGAATAGGGAAACACCACGACACCCATCTCCTGGATAATAATCCTGAAGACGTGGAGACAAAAGTCATTCATCTGCGAGTCGTCGACACGGGTAGGTTTACTTTTTGACTGAGGACGGGTAATAATTGTGATGCTTTCAAAACTGATGAATGCAATCCAGACAGTCATGCCAACCAACTCGGGCGGCTCGTCTTTTAAGATGGGGAGAAAGATGAAAAGAAAGAACGTAGACAGAGGAGTGTTTATGTAACAAAACAAAGAAAGTGAATCAAATAGTTTTGTTCCACTTATCACAGTTTCAGAGAGATGGATAGGAGCAGGAATCAATAGATCCAGGCAATTTCGCCTCAGTGTGATACGGGGAAATTTAACAAACATACCTAGATTTATTCAGTTTTATTATATTTGCACATTCCAATACTTTGTCTCAAACATGGTATGGATCCTCAAAACTATTTATGAACGTTGACTTTAACAAATCACGCACAAAATGATAAACCAACTCTAACAGTACATCTACTCTTTGCAACATCCATCGGTTTGATCAAATTACAAGAGTTATCAGGTAGACACAGAGAGAGGTGTATTTATTTCATCTTTACTGTCCTTACGTCCCCTCATTCTCTTTTTCTCTCTCTCTCTCTCTCACTCTCTCCCTCCCCTTCAACCTACCTCATTCTCTCTCTTCTTAAAGTTGTGGTGCTGCTGCTTCATTTACATGCACATCCCCAGGTCAGAGGAATGTGTGTGTGGAATGTGAAGTAATCTGTCCCCGCTTGATTATATCAACCCTCCTTTTCGCATGGGGTTTGAACACCTCAATCAAACCTCCCCCAAGGTCGCCTTTGTAGCATGCTCTGCAGATTAAGTCCCTGTCAGTGTGCTAGGTGTGCTTTGAACTGGAAAGATCTACACACACAGAGAGAGAGAGAGAGAGAGAGAGAGAGAGAGAGAGAGAGAGAGAGAGAGAGAGAGAGAGAGAGAGAGAGAGAGAGAGAGAGAGAGAGAGAGAGAGAGAGAGAGAGAGAGATACTGGGAGTTGAAGAGTGGAGAGCTGTGTTCTTTTGTAGGATGTGCAGACCTCAACTCAACTCCTGATGAGACGAGTGAGATCAACACTGAAGGGCAGAAATATCGCACTTGTTTAGTTGATGAACATATATTTGTTTATCTGATTGTTTTGAATGGCATGAGTTAACATATCTGGATTTTTGCAGATTAAATTAATTAGCTTCTCATATGCCATTGTCGTGGTTCCTTCTTAATGTAAATGTGCCATCGTCCTTTCCATTGTGGTTGTTAAATGTAATGTCAAAATGTAGATTTCTGCCTAAATAGACATACTCAAAAGTAATTATTTATCATGAGAGGGCCATAAACAATACATAGGAATGCTTATACTGCCAGAAAGTTTAAAATCTCACCTTTCTGGTAAGAATTGTTGCTGAGGTGTAGTCACTTTTGAGGAAACAAGCTCAAGTACACAGTAAAAAATATTACATAAATAAGGAAATATGAAAGATCCTGTATGATAGGGCTGGAAATGATTGAAATGCTTTCTAAATATAGTAACAATCAAATTATAAATGACTTACTGTAATATTTCACCTTTCTTATAACTGTAAAATACATATGATCAAATATAGTGATAGTACATTTTCTGTCCAGCGTCCTCTGAGTGACGCAGATACGCCATTGAAATGCCAGCTGACTCGTTACAAATGTACACTACCGTTCAAAACTTTGGGGTCACTTAGAAATGTCCTTGTTTTCGGAAGAAAATATTTATTTTTGTCCATTCAAATAACATCTAATTGATCAGAAATACTGTATAGACATTGTTAATGTTGTAAATGGCTATTGTAGCTGGAAACGGCAGATTCTAATCAAATATTAACATAGGCGTACAGAGGCCCATTATCAACAACCATCAGTCCTGTGTTCCAATGGCACTTTGTGTTTGCTAATCCAAGTTTATCATTTTAAAAGGCTAATTGTTGATTAAAGAAGCAATAAAACTGGCCTTCTTGAGACTAGTTGAGTATCTGGAGCATCAGCAATTGTGGGTTCGATTACAGGCTCAAAATGGCCAGAAACAAATAACTTTCTTCTGAAACTCGTCAGTCTATTCTTGTTCTGAGAAATGAAGGCTATTCTAAACAATTTAAAGGCAATGCTACCAAATACTAATTGAGTGTATGTAAACTTCTGACCCAATGGGAATGTGATGAAAGAAATAAAAGCTGAAATAAATATCTCTCTATTATTATTCTGACATTTCACATTCTTAAAATTAAGTGGTGATCCTAACTGACCTAAAACAGGGAATTGTTATTAGGATTACATGTCAGGAATTGTGAAAAACTGAGATTAAATGTATTTGGCTAAGGTGTATGTAAACTTCCGACTTCAACTGTATGTGGTACGAGTTGGATGATAGCATCAAAGAGGGGACAGCGTTATGAATGGTCCACTGGACGCAATGTTCAATTTATAGCAGTCTGATATTTTAATCTGTCACTCGCCAGTGACAGAGGGAGTGAAGCTCTTTTCCCTGTTCCAACTCTTGATCTGAATACCATCTGGAACAATGCCTCGAGTGGAATAGAGTTTGTTCTGTCAGCACAGTGGACTGGGCTGATTTCTCCCTGTTTTTCTTGGTCTCTCTCTCTCTCTCTCTCTCTCTCTCTCTCTCTCTCTCTCTCTCTCTCTCTCTCTCTCTCTCTCTCTCTCTCTCTCTCTCTCTCTCCCCCCCCCCCCCCCCCCCCCTCTCTCTCTCTCTCTCTCTCTCTCTCTCTCTCTCTCTCTCTCTCTCTCTCTCTCTCTCTCTCTCTCTCTCTCTCTCTCTCTCTCTCTCTCTCTCTCTCTCTCTCTCTCTCTCTCTCTCTCTCTCTCTCTCTCTCTCTCTCTCTCTCTCTCTCTCTCTCTCTCTCTCTCTCTCTCTCTCTGAATGCATCTAATGTCCATACATCATCAAGCACCATTGTTATGCTTGAGGCTCTTGAGCATTCATTGTAATATTTATACTCTCGGCTATTGTATTTGAATAATATAGAATATTGAAATAATCTTACCAAGACAAACCAATCATTTCTCAAGCCTTTCTCGCAATGCTAGATCCAGTTAATGCCTCAAGACAACAATATCCCTTCAGGAAACTCCATCTAACCAATGGATAGACAGTATTAACTGGTTATGTCTATCATAATAAAATATAGAGTTGTGGTCACATACCAAAACATTCCACAGTTTCTATCCCAAAGGTGGCTTGTCAGTCTTTGAATATATCCCCTTCTACACGCTCAAATAAATCTTAATTTAGTGGTGTTCTGGTCTTGGGTTTTTATTACGGCGGTTTCTTCCCTCCAACATACAGTACATCATGGACAATGAGACATATCAGAGATATTAAATGGAAGGCAGCCTGAAAGTTCTCTAATCTCATTACATGCACTGTATCCCAATGCCTAAAGGAAAGGTTGCCTTAAGCAACAATACCACAGAGGTTAACCTTCACCCCTCCTTCCTCCCTCTCTCATCCTTCCCTCCAACGATCTCATGTATTTTTTCTTCCATCTCTTCCTCGTCTGTCTACATATCACCCCTGGCTTCACGTCTTTCATCCTGACATATCAATATCAATTTATTTAATTAGCAGGTGGCTTGTCCTTAGATTTAAGGGATAATGATATGTTAGTTGGGTTATGCCGAATATCTTAACTCAAAGAAATTCCAGTGGGATATGTACGTAACCTCTAATTTATCTGATGAAGGCCGCATTGCTTAAGACTAAGAGGTATGTGATATTCAGTTAGCTAGAGGGCTAGGATAATGGGAGAAGGTGGAGGTTGATTGTGCCTCTTGGAAGATACAGAGCAATGATTCCCTGTTAGCCTTTGGGTAGCAGTATGTTATTGATTACATGAATTATAATACAGAGGCCTGTCCTCATGGGTTACTCTGAAATGCACACATGCATCGTTTTTTTTTTTTGTTTTTTTTACATTGGTGCTGTCCAGTTTGCTGAAGTCAGGCTAAGAGTACATGAAGAGGGATAAGTGGGAGTGGGTGAGTTACTGTGAGTAGGGGAGGGATAAAGCTAGTTGTGGTTGATATCAAATTCCTTTTCCATCACTCATTGCTTTAACCATGATGCACAAAGTATAGGGCTACCTGGTCAGAACTTGGTCTCTATCAACATAATAATGGATCGACTGTGGGACATCATCATTGAATGGTGATTGAGGCCTATTTGTGAAACCTGCCCACTGCCAGCTCCACATAGTAATAACACACTGGCCTTTGAGTCGTGACATTGCAGTGAGCGACAGGAAAATGCTTGATGTGGACTTCCTTTGTTCACCATACGTAGCCAGTAGCTACACCACCACTATACCTCCCTGGTCATCAATCATTCAATGAGATGAAAGGAATCGGTGAATGAATCACTCAGCCAATCAATACACCACACTGCCTGTTCAATGGAAACCCAGGGTTAATAGGCACTGTTTATGAACTGACAGGGGAATAATTAACGCTACAATTGTAAAATGGCCGCCTTTTCCCTAATGGAAAAAATCCTAAACCACAATTATACACTATTGCCTTTTACTCTGTAGAACACATCATCTGTTTTTGCATGTCCTCGGTTCCATGTGAAATCTACATCCGTGTGGAAGCAAATTGAGACATTATTTGCGGTGAGCATCCCATATGCAAAATACCATATCATATTGTCTAGCTGTGTTTGTGTGCTATATTACCGTGGTAATTATTATGGGTACTACAAGCAGCTTGGTGTCTGTTGAATCCACCATGACGAAAGACACCCATGTAATGCAATCTTTAAAGCATGCAAATAAATCACTGATACATTTACATTTTAGTCATTTAGCAGACGCTCTTATCCAGAGCGACTTACAGTTAGTGAGTGCATACATTTTCATATAAATGTGGGTAAACAGCAAAACAAACACATTCACTTGCAGGCACACACACACACACACACACACACACACACACACACACACACACACACACACACACACACACACACACACACACACACACACACACACACACACACACACACACACACACAAACACTCACACACATTCACACAAATAGAAATGGGAATTTACTGTTCTCTACATCATCACATCTATCCGTCCTTTCCATGGTTGATGGGTTGCGGCAGTGGCAAGGAATGATTTTTTCTGCGATTAGCCTAATTTCCAGTGCTCCGTGTGGTCAATCGCTGGAAACTGTCAGCAAAATAATAATCCACCTTTTGTTATGTGAAAATGATGATGTCCTACCTGTCCCGAACAGACACACAAACACACAAACACGCACACACACGCACACTTTAATAAGGTTTACAAATCTTGCATTACTCATCTCATTTGTACAGTACCAGTCCAAAGTTTGGACATACCTACGCATTCAAATCAAATCGAATCAAATCAAATCAAATCAAATTTTATTGGTCACATGCGCCGAATACAACAGGTGCAGACATTACAGTGAAATGCTTACTTACAGCCCTTAACCAACAGTGCATTTATTTTAAACAAAAAAGTAAAATAAAACAACAACAAAAAAAAGTGTTGAGAAAAAAAAGAGCAGAAGTAAAATAAAGTGACAGTAGGGAGGCTATATATACAGGGGGGTACCGTTGCAGAGTCAATGTGCGGGGGCACCGGCTAGTTGAGGTAGTTGAGGTAATATGTACATGTGGGTAGAGTTAAAGTGACTATGCATAAATAATTAACAGAGTAGCAGCAGCGTAAAAAGGATGGGTGCAAATAGTTTGCAGTGCAAATAGTCCGGGTAGCCATGATTAGCTGTTCAGGAGTCTTATGGCTTGGGGGTAGAAGCTGTTGAGAAGTCTTTTGGACCTAGACTTGGCACTCCGGTACCGCTTCCCGTGTGGTAGCAGAGAGAACAGTCTATGACTAGGGTGGCTGGAGTCTTTGACAATTTTGAGGGCCTTCCTCTGACACCGCCTGGTATAGAGGTCCTGGATGGCAGGAAGCTTTGCCCCAGTGATGTACTGGGCCGTACGCACTACCCTCTGTAGTGCCTTGCGGTCGGAGGCCAAGCAGTTGCCATACCAGGCGGTGATGCAACCAGTCAGGATGCTCTCGATGGTGCAGCTGTATAATTTTTTGAGGATCTGAGGACCCATGCCAAATCTTTTCAGTCTCCTGAAGGGGAATAGGCTTTGTCGTGCCCTCTTCACGACTGTCTTGGTGTGTTTGGACCATGATAGTTCGTTGGTGATGTGGACACCAAGGAACTTGAAGCTCTCAACCTGTTCCACTACAGCCCCGTCGATGAGAATGGGGGCGTGCTCAGTCCTCTTTTTTTTCCTGTAGTCCACAATCATCTCCTTTGTCTTGGTCACGTTGAGGGAGAGGTTGTTGTCCTGGCACCACACGGCCAGATCTCTGACCTCCTCCCTATAGGCTGTCTCATCGTTGTCGGTGATCAGGCCTACCACTGTTGTGTCGTCGGCAAACTTAATGATTTGGGCTGAGTTCCCGCTCAGCCCAGTCAAAACTGTTCGCTGCTCTGGCACCCCAATGGTGGAACAAGCTCCCTCACGACGCCAGGACAGCGGAGTCACTCACCACCTTCCGGAGACATTTGAAACCCCACCTCTTTAAGGAATACCTGTGATAGGATAAAGTAATCCTTCTAGCCCCCCCCCCCCTAAAAAAATAAAAAAAATAAAAAAAATATTGTAAAGTGGTTATCCCACTGGCTATAGGGTGAATGCACCAACTTGTAAGTCGCTCTGGATAAGAGCGTCTGCTAAATGACGTAAATGTAAATGTAAATGTAATGGTGTTGGAGTCGTGCCTGGCCATGCAGTCATGGGTGAACAGAGAGTACAGGAGGGGACTGAGCACGCACCCCTGAGGGGCCCCCGTGTTGAGGATCAGTGTGGCAGATGTGTTGTTACCTACCCTTACCACCTGGGGGCGGCCCGTCAGGAAGTCCAGGATCCAGTTGCAGAGGGAGGTGTTTAGTCCCAGGATCCTTAGCTTAGTGATGAGCTTAGAGGGCACTATGGTGTTGAATGCTGAGCTGTAGTCAATGAATAGCATTCTCACGTAGGTGTTCCTCTTGTCCAGGTGGGAAAGGGCAGTGTGGAGTGCAATAGAGATTACATCATCTGTGGATCTGTTGGGGCGGTATGCAAATTGGAGTGGGTCTAGGGTTTCTGGGATAATGCTGTTGATGTAAGCCATGACCAGCCTTTCAAAGCACTTCATGGCTACAGACGTCAGTGCTACGGGTCGGTAGTCATTTAGGCAGGTTATCTTAGAGTCCTTGGGCACGGGGACTATGGTGGTCTGCTTGAAACATGTTGGTATTACAGACTCACTCAGGGACATGTTGAAAATGTCAGTGAAGACACTTGCCAGTTGGTCAGCACATGCTCGGAGTACACGTCCTGGTAATCCGTCTGGCCCTGTGGCCTTGTGAATGTTGACCTGCTTAAAAGTCTTACTCACATCGGCTACGGACAGCGTGATCACATAGTAATCCGGAACAGCTGGTGCTCTCATGCATGCTTCAGTGTTGATTGCCTCGAAGCGAGCATAGAAGTGGTTTAGCTCGTCTGGTAGGCTTGTGTCACTGGGCAGCTTGCGGCTGTGCTTCCCTTTGTAGTCTGTAATAGTTTTCAAGCCCTGCCACATCAGACGAGCGTCAGAGCCAGTGTAGTACGATTCAATCTTAGTCCTGTATTGACTCTTTGCCTGTTTGATGGTTCGTCGGAGGTCATAGCAGGATTTCTTATAAGCGTCCGGGTTAGAGTCCCGTTCCTTGAAAGCGGCAGCTCTACCCTTTAGCTCAGTGCGGATGTTTCCTGTAATCCATGGCTTCTGGTTGGGGTATGTACGTACGGTCACTGTGGGGACGACATCATCGATGCACTTATTGATGAAGCCAGTGACTGATGTGGTGTACTCTTCAATGCTATCTGAAGAATCCCGGAACATGTTCCAGTCTGTGCTAGCAAAACAGTCCTGTAGCTTAGCATCTGCGTCATCTGACCACTTTTTTATTAACCGAGTCACTGGTGCTTCCTGCTTTAGTTTTTGCTTATAAGCAGGAATCAGGAGGATAGAGTTATGGTCAGATTTGCCAAATGGAGGGCGAGGGAGAGCTTTGTATGCGTCTCTGTGTGTGGAGTAAATGTGGTTTCGATTTTTTTTTTCCTCTGGTTGCACATTTAACATGCTGGTAGAAATTAGGTAGGACGGATTTAAATTTCCCTGCATTAAAGTCCCCGGCCACTAGGAGCGCTGCATCTGGATGAGCGTTTTCCTGTTGATTAATGGCCTTGTACAACTCATTCAGTGCAATCTTAATGCCAGCATTGGTTTGTGGTGGTAAATAGACAGCTATGAAAAATATAGATGAAAACTATTTTGGTAACTAGTGTGGTCTACAGCTTATCATAAGATACTCTACCTCAGGCGAGCAAAACCTCGAGACTTCCTTAGTATTTGATTTTGTGCACCAGCTGTTGTTTACAAATATACACAGACCGCCACCCCTTGTCTTACCGGAGTCAGCCGTTCTGTGCTGCCGATGTAGCGTATAGCCTGCTAGCTGAATGTTATCATTGTCGTCGTTCAGCCACGACTCGGTGAAACATAAGATATTACAGTTTTTAATGTCCCGTTGGTAGGATAACCGTAATCTTAAGTCATCCACTTTATTTTCAAATGATTGAACGTTGGCTAATAGGATTGATGGAAGAGGCAGTTTACTCGCTCGCCGTCGGATCCTTACAAGGCACCCCGATCTACGTCCACGATATCTCTGTCTCTTCCTCACGCGAATGACGGGGATTTGGGCCTTGTCGGTTGTCTGTATGATATCCTTCGCGGCCGCCTCGTTGAAGAAAAAATCTTCGTCCAATACGAGGTGAGTAATCGCTGTCCTGATATCCAGAAGCTCTTTTTGGTTATAAGAGACGATGGCAGAAACATTATGTACAAAATAAATTACAAATAACGCGGAAAAACACACATAATAGTACAATTGGTTAGAGGGCTGTAAAACGGCAGCCATCTTCTCCGGCGCTGTTCTATCTATTCAAGGGTTTTTCTTTATTTTTACTATTTTTTACATTATAGAATAATACTGAAGACATCAACACTATGAAATAACACATATGGAATCGTGTAGTAATCAAAAAAGTGTTAAACAAATCAAAATATATTTTATATTTGAGATTCTTCAAATAGCCACCCTTTGCCTTGATGACAGCTTTGCACACTCTTGGTATTCTCTCAACCAGCTTCGTGAGGTAATCAGCTGGAATGCATTTCGATTAACAGGTGTGCCTTCTTAAAAGTTAATTAGTGGAATGTGTTCCCTTCTTAATGCATTTGAGCCAATCAGATGTGTTGTGCCAAGGTAGGGGGGGGTATACAGAAGTTAGCCCTATTTGGTAAAAGACCAAGTCAATATTATGGCAAGAACATCTCAAATAAACAAAGAGAAACGACAGTCCATCATTACTTTAAGATATGAAGGTCAGTCAATACGAAACATTTCAAGAACTTTGAAAGTTTCCTCAAGTGCAGTCACAAAAACCATCAGGCACTATGATGAAACTGGCTCTCATGAGGACCACCACAGGAATGGAAGACCCAGAGTTACCTCTGCTGCAGTGGATAAGTTCATTAGAGTTACCAACCACAGTTATCGAAATGCTGCAAAGAAACCACTACTAAAGGACACCAATAATAAAAAGAGACCTGCTTGGGACAAGAAACACGAGCAATGGACATTAGACGGCTGGAAGTGTGTCCTTTGGTCTGGAGTCCAAATTTGAGATTTTTGGTTCCAACCGCCGTGTCTTTATGAGACGCAGTGTGGGTGAACGGATGACCTCCGCATGTGTAGTTCCCACCGTAAAGCGGAGGAGGAGGTGTTATGGTGTGGGGGTGCTTTACTGGTGAAACTGTCTGTGATTTATTTAGAATTCAAGGCACACTTAACCAGCATGGCTACCACAGCACTCTGCAGCTATATGTCATCCCATCTGGTATGGGCTTAGTGGGACTATCATTTGTTTTTCAACAGGACAATGACCCAACACACCTCCAGGCTGTGTAAGGCTATTTTACCAAGAAGGAGAGTGATGGAGTGCTGCATCAGATGACCTGGCCTCCATAATCCCCCGACCTTAACGCAATTGAGATGGTTTGGGATGAGTTGGACAACAGAGTGAAGGAAAACAGCCAACAGGTGCTCAGCATATGTGGGAACTCCTTCAAGACTTTTGGAAAAGCATTCCAATTGAAGCTGGTTGAGAGAATGCCAAGAGTGTGCAAAGCTGTCATCAAGGCAAATGTGGCCATTTGAAGAATCTCAAATATAAAATATATTTTGATTTGTTTGACAAATTTTTTGGTTACTACATGATTCCATATTTGTTATTTCATCGTTTTGATGTCTATAAATAAATAAAAAAATAAAGAAAAACCCTTGAATGAGTAGGTGTGTTCAAACTTTTGACTGGTACTGTACAGTCGTGGTCAAAGGTTTTGAGAATGACACAAATACTAATTTTCACAAAGTCTGCTGCCTCAGTTTTGATGATGGCAATTTGCATATACTCCAGAATGTCATGAAGAGTGATCAGATGAATTGCAATTAATTGCAAAATCCCTCTTTGCCATGAAAATGAACTTAATCCCCCAAAAACATTTCCACTGCATTTCAGCCCTGCCACAAAAGGACCAGCTGCCATCATGTCAGTGATTCTCTCATTAACATAGGTGAGAGTGTTGATGAGGATAAGGCTGGAGATCACTCTGTCATGCTGATTGAGTTAGAATAACAGACTGGAAGCTTTAAAAGGAGGGTGGTGCTTAAAGTCATTGTTCTTCCTCTGTTAATCATGGATACCTACAAGGAAACACATGCCGTCATCATTGCTTTGCACAAAAAGGGATTCACAGGCAAGGATATTGTAATAGTAAGATTGCACCTAAATCAACCATTTATCGGATCATCAAGAACTTCAAGGAGAGAGGTTCAATTGTTGTGAAGAAGGCGTCAGGGCGCCCAAGAAAGCCCAGCAAGTGCCAGGACCGTCTCCTAAAGTTGATTCAGCTGCGGGATCGGGGCACCACCAGTGCAGAGCTTGCTCAGGAATGGCAGCAGGCAGGTGCGAGTGCATCTGCACGCACAGTGAGGCGAAGACTTTTGGAGGATGGCCTGGTGTCAAGAAGGGCAGCAAAGAAGCCACTTCTCTCAAGGAAAAACATCAGGGACAGACTGATATTCTGCAAAAGGTACAGGGATTGGACTGCTGAGGACTGGGGTAAAGTCATTTTCTCTGATGAATCCCCTTTCCGATTGTTTGGGGCATCCGGAAAACACCTTGTCCGGAGAAGACAAGGTGTGCGCTACCATCAGTCCTGTGTCATGCCAACAGTAAAACATCCTGAGACCATTCATGTGTGGGGTTGCTTCTCAGCCAAGGGAGTGGGCTCCCTCACAATTTTGCCTAAGAACACAGCCATGTATAAAGAATGGTACCAACACATCCTCCGAGAACAACTTCTCCCAACCATCCAAGAACAGTTTGGTGACGACCAATGCTTTTTCCAGCATGATGGAGCACCTTGCCATAAGGCAAAAATGATAACTAAGTGGCTCGGGGAACAAAACATCTACATTTTGGGTCCATGGCCAGGAAACTCCCCAGACCTTAATCCCATTGAGAACTTGTGGTCGATCCTCAAGAGGCGGGTGGACAAACAAAAACCCACAAATTCGGACAAAGTCCAAGCGTCGATTATGCAAGTATGGGCTGCCATCAGTCAGGATGTGGCCCAGAAGTTAATTGACAGCATGCCAGGGCAGATTGCAGAGGTCTTGAAAAAAAAAGGGCAACACTGCAAATATTGACTCTTTGCATAAACTTAATGTAATTGTCAATAAAAGCCTTTGAAACTTATGGAATGCTTGTAATTATACTTCAGTATACCATAGTAACATCTGACAAAAATATCTCATAACACTGAAGCAGCGAACTTTGTGAAGTCCAATATTTGTGTCATTCTCAAAACCTTTGACCACGACTGTATATACTGTATTCTATACTTTTCTACTGTATCTTAGTCTATGTCGCTTTGACATTGCTCGTCCATATATGTATTTATATATTCTTAATTCCATTGCTTTACTTATTTGTGTGTATTTTGGGTATATGTTGTGAAATTGTTAGATAGAAATTACTGCACTGTCGGAGCTAGAAACACAAGCATTTCGCTACACCAGCTATAATATCTGCTAAACACGTGTATGTGACCAGTAAAATTGTATTTTATTTGACACACACATACGCACACACCCACACACACACACACACACAAACACACACACACACACAACATGTTTCTAGGCTGGTGGTAATGGAGGCAACAGGGAGTTCTGCATTAGGGCGCATTCTCACCTCTTTAGCCCAGTGTGCCCGGTTGCCCAAACTTGTCTCTTTCACTGTTTGGGCTGCTACAGTGGCAGCTGGCGTGAGCTGGCATGGGGAGAGGGTGGCGGTGGCACACAGAATTCTAAACAAACACATTGCATATCAGCGTGTTTGGTCATGTCTAAGTGTGTGTGGGGGGAGGGGGGTGGTGTATGTGTGTTAGGGAGGTGCCAGAGGGCGTCAGTCTCTATGTTGATATTATCTTGTTGTCTATCCATGTATTTATCTATGGTCTGTCTTTCTACAATATCTATTCATCTGTCATCACCCATCAGTCTGTTTGGATATGTCTGTATTCCAGACAGTCGATCCTCTTGAAAGTCTGTCTGTCTTTCTGTCTGTTACTCTGTCCAATTATCTATTTGTTATGGTCTGTCTGTCTACCGCTGTTGGGTTGAGAGGTAACTCTTCAGACTTCATCAGATGGAACCCATGAGCAGGGTTGGGTAGGTTACTTTCTAAATGTAATCTGTTACAGTTACTAGTTACCTGTTCAAAATTGTAATCATTAACATAACTTTTGGATTACCCAAACTCGGTAACGTAATCTGATTACTTTCAGTTACTTTTCAATTACTTTTCCCTTAAGAGGCATTAGAAGAACACAAAAAGGATCCTTCAAATGCATTTGGTGTGTCATCATAGTGGTCTCTGACTTGTGGTCAAACTCACTTAGGTGGAACAAACTTAAACTTGCACCATTTTCAATGCTGAATTGAATGTCATCGAGAAAAACAGAAAGGTGTCAATGTCTTTTTTTCTGAATTTAAAAGTATTCCAAGAAGTAATCATCTCGTTTTTCAAAAGTGTCTGTAATCCGATTACAATATTTCTACTGGTAATGTAAATGATTCCAGTTACCGTTGTTTTTGTAATCAGATTACATTCAACTGATTACATGTAATCAGTTACTCCCCAACCCTGCCCATGAGGCATAAAAGTTCATTACAAGTAGCCTGGCTGATACTGTGATTCTGTAGGATGCATCTCAAATGGGACCTATTCCCTTTATTGTGACACCCATAGAGCTCTGGTCAAAAGTAGTGCTCTACATAGGGAATAGGGTGTAATTTGGGATATTGCCGTAGTCCTGTTGCCACTGAGTTCCCCCAGAAAGGTCAGCTTCTAACGGGGAGTTATGCAAGTGGCCTTTAGCTAGGTTAATGTACTATGTGGCCACTCTCTCTTTTTAACAGAGGGGTTGTAAAGGAGGGGTGGCCTGCTCTGTTATGGGAGTTAAAGGGTACATGTACTCAGTTCCTCTGGGAGGAAAAAGTAGCCATTGACTAATCCCCTGCTTCTTGAAGTTCATCTGTTGTGTGTTGGACCCTCAGTCTCTGATAAGAGGAACTTTGAGCAATTGTCAGATGATGATGATGATAATGGTAATTATGATAATAACAAAGATGATGGTGGTTATGATGATGATGCTGATGATTTTGGTATTTATTAGGATCCTCATTAGCCACTGCAAAAACAGCAGCTACTCTTCCTGGGGTCGACATGAAACATTTACATTTTATCAGACGCTCTTATCCAGAGCAACTTACAGTTAGTGAGTGCATACATTAATTTTTTCATACTAGCCCCCCGTGGGAATCGAACCCACAACCCTGGCGTTGCTAACACCATGCTCTACCAACTGAGCTGCATCCCTGCCGGCCATTCCCTCCCCTACCCTGGACGACACTGGGCCAATTGTGCGCCGCCCCATGGGTCTCCCGGTCGCGGCCAGCTACGACAGAGCCTGGATTCAAACCAGGATCTCTAGTAAACATGACATAATACACTACATACACTGTAGTACAGAACGTTATTAGTCAAGGACTGAAGTACATTAATTTAAAACGTCACACATAGCCTACATATCAGTACATACACACAATATCTAGGTCTAATTCATAATACAGTGCAAATTACAATACAATAGATATAAAATGGCTGTGTCTTTTCACAGTCCCCTTTGTCGTTCTTTGAAACTGGTTTTATTGCTAGCTTGAGTTACTTGGGGTGGCAGAGTTCCATGTAGTCATGGCTCTATTTAATAATGTGTGTTTTCCAGCCTCTGTTCTGGACCTGGGGACTGTGAAGAGACCTCTGGTTGCATGTCTTGTGTTGTACCGATGAGTATCCGAACTGTGTGCCAACTGCTTGAACAGACAGTTTGGTACCTTCAACACATCAATACTTGCACAAAGACAAATAGTGATGCAGTCAATCTCCCCTCAACTTTGATCCTCTGTAGCTCAACTGGTAGAGCACGGCGCTTGTAACGCCAAGGTAGTGGGTTTGTTCCCCGGGACCACCCATACACCCCAAAAAAAATATGTATGCACGCATGACTGTAAGTTGCTTTGGATAAAAGCGTCTGCTAAATGGCATATTATTATTAATCTTACTGTCACTTGCCCTCCGTGCACATCTAAGTGCGATATGTGCTGCATTGTTCTAGACCAACTGCAATTTACCTACAGTTGAAGTCGGAAGTTTACATAAACTTAGGTTGGAGTAATTAAAACTCATTTTTGAATCACTCTACAAGTTTCTTATTAACAGACTATAGTTTTGGCAAGTTGGTTAGGACATCTACTTTGTGCATGACACAAGTAATTTTTCCAACAATTGTTTACAGACAAATTGTTTCACTTATAATTCACTGTATCACAATTCCAGTGGGTCAGAAGTTTACATACACTAAGTTGACTGTGCCTTTAAACAGCATGGACAATTCCAGAAAATGATGTCATGGCTTCAGAAGCTTCTGATAGGCTAATTGGCATAATTTGAGTCAATTGGAGGTGTACCTGTGGATGTTTTTCAAGGCCTACCTTCAAACTCAGTGCCTCTTTGCTTGACATCATGGGAAAAGAAATCAGCCAAGAACCAGAAAAATTATTGTAGACCTCCACAAGTCTGGTTCATCCTTGGGAGCAATTTCCAAATGCCTGAAGTAACCACATTCATCTGTACAAACAATAGTACGCAAGTATAAACACCATGGGACCACGCAGCCGTCATACCGCTCAGGAAGGAGACGCGTTCTGTCTTCTAGAGATGAACGTACTATGGTGCGAAAAGGACCTTGTGAAGATGCTGGAGGAAACAGGTACAAAATTATCTATATCCACAGTAAAACAAGTCCTACAGTGGGGAAAAAAAGTATTTAGTCAGCCACCAATTGTGCAAGTTCTCCCACTTAAAAAGATGAGAGAGACCTGTAATTTTCATCATAGGTACACGTCAACTATGACAGAAAAATTGAGAAAAAAAAATCCAGAAAATCACATTGTAGGATTTTTTATGAATTTTTTTGCAAATTATGGTGGAAAATAAGTATTTGGTCACCTACAAACAAGCAAGATTTCTGGCTCTCACAGACCTGTAACTTCTTCTTTAAGAGGCTCCTCTGTCCTCCACTCGTTACCTGTATTAATGGCACCTGTTTGAATTTGTTATCAGTATAAAATACACCTGTCCACAACCTCAAACAGTCACACTCCAAACTCCACTAATGCCAAGACCAAAGAGCTGTCAAAGGACACCAGAAACAACATTGTAGACCTGCACCAGGCTGGGAAGACTGAATCTGCAATAGGTAAGCAGCTTGGTTTGAAGAAATCAACTGTGGGGGCAATTATTAGGAAATGGAAGACATACAAGACCACTGATAATCTCCCTCGATCTTGGGCTCCGCGCAAGATCTCACCCCGTGGGGTCAAAATGATCACAAGAACGGTGAGCAAAAATCCCAGAACCACACGGAGGGACCTAGTGAATGACCTGCAGAGAGCTGGGACCAAAGTAACAAAGCCTACCATCAGTAACACACTACGCCGCCAGGGACTCAAATCCTGCAGTGCCAGACGTGTCCCCCTGCTTAAGCCAGTACATGTCCAGGCCCGTCTGAAGTTTGCTAGAGTGTATTTGGATGATCCAGAAGAGGATTGGGCGAATGTCATATGAAACCAAAATAGAACTTTTTGGTAAAAACCCAACTCGTCGTGTTTGGAGGACAAAGAATGCTGAGTTGCATCCAAAGAACACCATACCTACTGTGAAGCATGGGGGTGGAAACATCATGCTTTGGGGCTGTTTTTCTGCAAAGGGACCAGGACGACTGATCCGTGTAAAGGAAAGAATGAATGGGGCCATGTATCGTGAGATTTTGAGTGAAAACCTCCTTCCATCAGCAAGGGCATTGAAGATGAAACGTGGCTGGGTCTTTCAGCATGACAATGATCCCAAACACACCGCCCGGGCAACGAAGGAGTGGCTTCGTAAGAAGCATTTCAAGGTCCTGGAGTGGCCTAGCCAGTCTCCAGATCTCAACCCCATAGAAAATCTTTGGAGGGAGTTGAATGTCCGTGTTGCCCAGCAACAGCCCCAAAACATCACTGCTCTAGAGGAGATCTGCATGGAGGAATGGGCCAAAATACCAGCAACAGTGTGTGAAAACCTTGTGAAGACTTACAGAAAACGTTTGACCTGTGTCATTGCCAACAAAGGGTATATAACAAAGTATTGAGAAACGTTTGTTATTGACCAAATACTTATTTTCCACCATAATTTGCAAATAAATTCATAGAAAATCCTACAATGTGATTTTCATGAGAAAACATTTCTCAATTTGTCTGTCATAGTTGACGTGTACCTATGATGAAAATTACAGGCCTCTCTCATCTTTTTAAGTGGGAGAACTTGCACAATTGGTGGCTGACTAAATACTTTTTTCCCCCACTGTATATTGACATAACCTGAAAGGCCGCTCAGCAAGGAAGAAGCCACTGCTCCAAAACCGCCATCAAAAGCCAGACTACGGTTTGCAACTGCACATGGGGACAAAGATCGTACTTATTGGAGAAATGTCCTCCGGTCTGATGAAACAAAAATAGAACTGTTTGGGCATAATGACCATCGTTATGTTTTGAGGAAAAAGGGGGTTGCTTGCAAGCTGAATATCACCATCCCAACCGTGAAGAACGGGGGTGGCAGCATTATACTGTGGGGTTGCTTTGCTGCAGGAGCGACTGGTGCACTTCACAAAATAGATGGCATCATGAGGAAGGAAAATTATGTGGATATATTGAAGCAACATCTTAAGACATCAGTCAGGAAGTTAAAGCTTGGTTGCAAATGGTTCTTCCAAATGGACAATGACCCCAAGCATACTTCCAAAGTTGTGGTAAAATGGCTTAAGGACAACAAAGTCAAGGTATTGGAGTGGCCATCACAAAGCCCTGACCTCAATTCTATAGAAAATATGTGGGCAGAACTGAAAAAGCGTGCGCGAGCAAGGAGGCCAACAAACCTGACTCAGTTACACCAGCTCTGTCAGGAGGAATGGGCCAAAATTCACCCAACTTATTGTGGGAAGCTTGTGGAAGGCTACCCAAAATGTTTGACCCAAGTTAAACAATTTAAAGGCAATGCTACGAAATACTAATTGAGTGTATGTAAACTTCTGACCCACTGGGAATGTGATGAAAGAAATAAAAGCTGAAATAAATCATTCTCTCTACTATTATTCTGACATTTCACATTCTTAAAATAAAGTGGTGATCCTAACTGACCTAAAACAGGGATTTTTTACTAGGATTAAATATAAGGAATTGTGAAAAACTGAGTTTAAATGTATTTGGCTAAGGTGAATGTAAACTTCCAACTTCAACTGTATGTCCCTCTTTGCAGCACATGACCACAGCTGGGCAGTAGTCCAGGTTCAACAAAACTACTGCCTGTAGGATTTGTCTGGTCGACTGAGATGGCAAGAAGGCAGAGCAACGCCCTATCATGGACATCCCATTTTAGCAACCATTGAGTCTATATGTTTTGACCATGACAGCTTGTTATCTAGGTTTAAACCCAGCAGTTTGGTCTCTTAAACCTGCTCAATCGCCACATTATTCAATAATAGATCTAAATGAAGTTTAGCGTTGAGCGAGTGATTTGTCCCAAAAATGATGCTTTTCGTTTTTGAGATATTTAGCACCAGTCTATTGCTAGTTACCCATTCTAAAACTGACTGGAGCTCTATGTTAAGGTTGTCAGTTATGTATTTTACTGTTGCAGCCGACGTGTATACTGTTGAGTCGTAAGCGTACAAAGACACACAGGCTTTATTCAAGGTCAGCGGAAGGTCATTAGTAAAAACAGAAAACAATAATGGCCCTAGTAGACCACACTCAACTGAATTTGCATGAGAGAGGCTTCCATTAACGAAAACTCTCTGTGATCTATTAGATATGTAACATGATGAGAATATTTTTCATGGAAAATCGGTCTTTCCCCCCTCCTTTTTCAGAGTATTTATTTCCGTAAAATGTCTGTTCTCTAATGGTACTCCTTAAAAAATAAATGGTGTGTTTAATTATGATTACTCATTTCAAACAGAAGAAAACAGATACAACTCCAATACCGAAATGTCCAAATATTTTCTCAGAGGTGCTCTATCGAGATGAAATGGCATCACCTAAAAAACAATTTCCTTTTGTAATTACAACTATTGCTATCTCTCTCTCCCTCCCTCCCCCTCCTCTCTCTCCCTCACCCCTCTCTCTCCCTCTCCTATCTCTTATTCTCCTCCTCTCTCTCCCTCTACTCTTTCTCTCTCCCTCTTCCCTCTCCACCGACATTTTCTCCCATCAACCTCTATACCCCCTCCCTATATACCCCTCTATCCCTCTCTCTCCATCCACACACTTGTCAACAGAGAGAAATGAATTGCTAACAAAGCCAAGTTGTGAGATCAGATAAATATCTTTGTGGCAGGTTAGAGAGAGAGAGAGAGAGAGAGATTCCATTTTACGTCTCAGTGGTATTTAAACTGCTACAATTATATGGTAACACTGGTTGACCAGAGCAGCCACTGTATCTCCTACACCGCAGGCTTAGATACGACCCTCTATACCCACCTGATACTCACACACATGCACGCTCACACACACACACACGCACGCACGCATGCGCACACACACACACACACACACACACAACCAAGGGAGGACTGTGAAATTGGCCAGGCACAAGGCAGCTGAGTCTCAACAGTAGAGGGTGCAAGTTAGCTGGTGAGGTATATGTATCGCCTATAAATCTCTCTCTGTGCCTCTCTATGGCTGAGTGAGGGTGTCACTCAAACATGTGTGTGTGAGTGTGTGTGTGTTATTGGATTTACTATGTCTGCATCATGAGACTGGTATATCTTTGGCCATATTAGCATCAATGCTAATGTTTGTTTTGCACTGAAGTAAAGAGGTTAAGTGAAGTTAAGTGCATCACAAAATCCAATGGCCTCCTACTAGAATATGATTCTGTGATATTATACAGTACCAATGCGTTTTAATGTGACAAGCCAGCACTTCAGTGATTTAAGCCTCTTTAAATAAGTAACATTTTAACTGTACCCTGGGTCGTGATTAATAACATGCTAGCAGTATCTACCTATGGAGAGAAAATCATTTTCAATCAGCACACAAGGTCACTGGCTGGAAAATCACTTTGGATTATACTACACTCTACACTGAACAGTGAAACGGCACCGCAGCATACAAATCATATACATAGTGCCTCTCTGATGGATCATATACCCCTGGTGGGCCTGCCAATATATACGACTTGTTAAGGTAATGTATGTTAATGTGTGTGTAGGAATATGATATGGTGGAAATTGAACTCATGGTTACATGCCCTTAGAAAGTCTGTTGCATACATTGATGCTCGGTTTAAATAAAAATTCACAAAAGATAGGGGCTAGCTCGTGCAGCATATTTTTCCTGGGTATGATGAGGAAGCAAAAAAAAATATCAGGCTTAACTTTTTGACGTAAGAGTGTGCTTGGGTTTTAACGCTAACCTTGTGAAGAGAGGGGGGGAATGTAAACTAGAATTTTACTATAAAGATCCATGTAGAGGCGATGGAAGATGCTAGAAGAAAGACAAAGCTATGGAAGATGGATTACTAGTAGTTAAAACAAAACTCTAGGTCACATATATCTCAATATTGTTCAAGACATAACACATAGCATAACTAGCAACCTGGACTCAAGGGTAGACCTAACATAGTAAATGCAAATTTGGGACACTGAAATTAGTATGATATGGTATGTTTGGTCCAGTATATATTCATTTGTGGATGTCCATCATCCTTTTCGTATTACGAATTACAATTTGTATGATATGTTATGAATTACAATTCGTATGATATGTTATAAATTGTTGCAATATTTTACAAATTTGCAATACTTGATGATATGCTATGATTTCTAATTTGTTGTAGGTAACATTAGCTAGGTGGATAGGAGGCTAACGCTAAAGTTAGCTACGTGGCTAACGTTAGCCAGGCTAGGGGTTAGGGTTAAGGGGTTAAGGGTTAAGGTTAGGGTTAAGAGTTAGGTTAAAGGGTTAAGGTTAGGGGAAGGGTTAGCTAACATGCTAAGTAGTTGCAAAGTAGCTTAAAAGTAGTAAGTAATCGCAAAGTTGCTAATTAGCTAAAATGCTAAAGTTGGCCGTGATGAGATTTGAACACGCAACCTCTGGGTTGCTAGACCTTTAGGTTATACACCTACCGAAATGCTTAAATGACGTGTAAACAGTGTTGCTTCAACTAGTTTTTTCCCCAGTGGGCTTCTGTCTTATGTAACCATACCAAACGTAACATATCATACTAATTTGAGTGTCCTGGATTTTTGTTTACTATGTTACATCTAGTCTATGAGACAAGCCTGTAACTACATGTAGTTAGATAACCTTAACTTAACTGAATAGACTACTGTAAGATAAGAAACAATAAACAGACTTTGCCTTGTTTGTGAATTATTGTATACGACCCAATCTTCACAAACACACTCTTATGTTCCAAGATGGCGTAGCAGTGCGGTCGCTTTTATTCATTGTCCTTGTGTAAATATCCCGTTTATAGTTTTTTTGTCTATTTTGTATATATTTCTCAATTTTTACTTTTCATTCTTTAACTAAATATACTTTCCTGCAACCCGCCTCACCCAACGTGGAAAGGATTCTATTATTTCTTTACAACTTTCATCAAGAACCTTAAGCTGAAACTAGTGTAGCTGCAACTGAATGGCTACTTGCTATTAGTCACCGTTAGCGTCTTCACCATTGTCCGTGGTCTACACTATCCACCAGCCAGCTCTAGCTCTAGCCTGGACAATTCGTCGGCCAGTCTGCACAGCGTGCTATCGACCCAGAGCTTATTGGACTTTCTGCCGGAATAACTGGACCCTAGCGCCGGATCATCGCAACCAGCTAGCTAGCTGCAACCTGTTGTTGGCTAATTACCATTGCCCTATAGCAAGCACCAGTTAGCCTTGAGCTAGCCTCAGGCCCATCTCCCGGCTATCTACCTCTCTGTCAACCGGACGGGACCTCCTAGTGTTGACACTGAGCCCCGCCGATCCAACACGACTAGTTTGCCGACGAAATCGTCTGATGTGGTTTCAACAGGCTTCCCGTTGCGACGACCACGAAGATCCATCTGCCAGCCCCAGCCCGCTAGCACACGCAAACTACAACTGTGCTCCCTGCTAGCTGTGCTGAAGCACCAATTTGAACTGCTCTCGGACTCACATATTGCTGTACACTGGACCTTATGATCACTCAGCTGCACAGCTGATGCCTGCTGGACTGTTCCTTTACACGGTACCCTGTCCTGTTTATTCTGTTTAGCCTTAGCCCAAACGTTATCGCTATTACCAGTTGTCTTAGCTCTCTCTAATAACACCTGTGACTGCTTTATGCCTCTCTCCCATGTCAATTATGCCTTGCCTATTGCTGTTTGGTTTAGTTCTTATTATACAATTTCACTGTAGAACCCCTAGTCCCTCTCAAACTGCCTCAAATAGTTCCTTTGTTCCACCCCTCATACACGCCGAGACCGGCTCAATCGGTGCCTCCAGTGATGCTATCTCTTTCATTGTTACCCAACGCTTAGGGTTACCTGAACTGTACTCATATCCTTCCATATCCTTTTCTGTACATAATGCCCTGAATCTTTTCTACAACGCCCGGAGAACTGCCCCCTTTATTCTATGTACCCAACGCACTAGAAGACCAGTTCTTAAAGCCTTTAGTCGTATCCTTATACTAGTCCTACTCTGTTCCTCTGGTGATGTAGAGGCTAACCCAGGCCCTGCAGCCCCCAGTATCACTCCTACTCCCCAGGAGCTATCATTTGTTGACTTCTGTAACCGTAAATGTATTGGTTTTCTGCACGTAAATATCAGAAGCCTCCTTCCTAAGTTTGAGTTATTCACTGCGTTAGCACACTCCGCCAACCCTGATGTTCTAGCAGTGTCTGAATCCTGGCTTAGGAAGGCCACCAAAAATTCAGAAATGTCCATCCCCAACTATAACATTTTCCGTCTAGATAGAACTGCCAAAGGGGGTGGAGTTGCAATCTACTGTAGAGATAGCCTGCAGAGCTCTATCACACTATCCAGGTCTGTGCCCAAACAGTTTGAGCTTCTACTTCTAAAAATCCACCTTTCCAGAAATATATCTCTCACTGTTGCCGCTTGCTACAGACCCCCCTCAGCCCCCAGCTGTGCCCTGGAAACCATATGTGAATTGATTGCCCCCCATCTATCCTCAGAGTTCGTACTGCTTGGTGACCTAAATTGGGATATGCTTAACACCCCGGCCATCCTACAATCTAAACTAGATGCCCTCAATCTCACACAAATTATCAACGAACCTACCAGGTACAACTCTAAATCCGTAAACATGGGTACCCTCATAGATATCATCCTGACTAACTTACCCTCTAAATACACCTCCGCTGTCTTCAACCAGGATCTCAGCGATCACTGCCTTATTGCCTGCGTCCGTAACGGGTCCACGGTCAAACGACCACCCCTCATCACTGTCAAACGCTCCCAAAAACACTTCAGCGAGCAGGCCTTCCTAATTGACCTGGCCCAGGTATCCTGGATGGATATGGATCTCATTCCGTCAGTAGAGGATGCCTGGTTGTTCTTTAAAAGTAATTTCCTCTCAATCTTAAATAAACATGCCCCATTCAAAAAATACAGAACTAAGAACAGATATAGCCCCTGGTTCTCCTCAGACTTGACTGCTCTTGACCAGCACAAAAACATCCTATGGCGTACTGCATTAGCATCAAATAGCCCCCGCGATATGCAACTTTTCAGGGAAGTTAGGAACCAATATACACAAGCAGTTAGGAAAGCAAAGGCTAACTTTTTCAAACAGAAATTTGCATCCTGTAGCACTAACTCCAAAAAGTTTTGGGACACTGTAAAGTCCATGGAAAATAAGAGCACTTCCTCCCAGCTGCCCACTGCACTGAGGCTAGGAAACACTATCACCACCGATAAATCTACAATAATCGAGAATTTCAACAAGCATTTTGCTACGGCTGGCCATGCTTTCCACCTGGCTACCACTACCCCGGCCACCAGCTCTGCACCCTCCGCTGCAACTTGCCCATGCCCCTCCCCGCTTCTCCTTCACACAAATCCAGACAGCTGATGTTCTGAAAGAGCTGCAAAATCTGGACCCCTACAAATCATCTGGGCTAGACAATCTGGACCCTTTCTTTCTAAAACTAGCCGCCAAAATTGTCGCAACCCCTATTACTAGCCTGTTCAACCTCTCTTTCGTAACGTCTGAGATCCCCAGAGATTGGAAAGCTGACGCGGTCATCCCCCTCTTCAAAGGGGGTGACACTCTAGATCCAAACTGTTACAGACCCATATCCATCCTGCCCTGCCTTTCAAAAGTTTTTGAAAGCCAAGTCAACAAACAGATCACCGACCATTTCGAATCCCACCGTACCTTCTCCGCTATGCAATCCGGTTTCCGAGCTGGTCATGGGTGCACTTCAGCCAAGCTCAATGTCCTAAACGATATTATAACCGCGATCGATAATAGACAGTACTGTGCAGCCGTTTTCATTGACCTGGCCAAGGCTTTCGACTCTGTCAACCACCGCATTCTTATTGGCAGACTAAATAGCCTTGGTTTCTCAAATGACTGCCTCGCCTGGTTCACCAACTACTTCTCAGATAGAGTTCAATGTGTCAAATCGGAGGGCCTGTTGTCTGGACCTATGGCAGTCTCTATGGGGGTGCCACAGGGTTCAAATCTTGGGCCGACTCTTTTCTCTGTGTATATCAATGACGTCGCTCTTGCTGCTGGTGACTCTCAGATCCACCTCTACGCAGACGACACCATTTTGTATACATCTGGCCTTTCATTGGACACTGTGTTAACAAACCTCCAAACGAGCTTCAATGCCATACAACACTCCTTCAGTAGCCTCCAACTGCTCTTAAACACTAGTAAAACTAAATGCATGCTCTTCAACCGAACGCTGCTTGCACCCGCCCACCCGACTAGAATCACTACTCTCGACAGGTCTGACCTAGAGTATGTGGACAACTACAAATATCTAGGTGTCTGGTTAGACTGTAAACTCTCCTTCCAGACTCACATTAAGAATCTCCAATCCAAAGTTAAATCTAGAATCGGTTTCCTATTTCGCAACAAAGCCTCCTTCACTCATGCTGCCAAACATGCCCTCGTAAAACTGACTATCCTACCGATCCTTGACTTCGGCGATGTCATTTACAAAATAGCCTCCAACACTCTACTCAGCAAATTGGATGTAGTCTATCACAGTGCCATCCGTTTTGTCTCCAAAGCCCCATATACTACCCACCACTGTGACCTGTACGCTCTTGTTGGCTGGTCCTCACTACATATTCGTCGCCAAACCCACTGGCTCCAGGCCATCTATAAATCACTGCTAGGCAAATCCCCGCCTTATCTTAGCTCATTGGTCACCATAGCAACACCAACCCGTAGTCTGCGCTCCAGCAGGTATATCTCACTGGTCATCCCCAAAGCCAACACCTCCTTTGGCCGCCATTCCTTCCAGTTCTCTGCTGCCAATGACTGGAACAAATTGCAAAAATCTCTGAAGCTGGAGACACTTATCTCCCTCACTAACTTTAAGCATCAGTTGTCAGAGCACCTTACCGATCACTGCACCTGTACACAGCCCATCTGAAATTAGCCCGCCCAACTACCTCATCCCTATATTGTTATTTATTTTGCACATTTGTACCCCAGTA
The DNA here is from genome assembly GCF_020615455.1 of Coregonus clupeaformis. Classification (NCBI taxonomy): domain Eukaryota; kingdom Metazoa; phylum Chordata; class Actinopteri; order Salmoniformes; family Salmonidae; genus Coregonus; species Coregonus clupeaformis. The sequence continues at coordinate 8,510,998 of NC_059230.1, forward strand.
TCTCTATTTGCACATCATCTCTTGCACATCTATCATTCCAGTGTTAATACTAATTGTAATTATTTTGCACTATAGCCTATTTATTGCCTTACCTCCATAACTTGCTACATTTGCACACACTGTATATATATTTATTTCTGTTGTATTTTTGACTTTGTTTTGTTTTACCCCATATGTAACTCTGTGTTGTTGTTTTTATCGCACTGCTTTGCTTTATCTTGGCCAGGTCGCAGTTGTAAATGAGAACTTGTTCTCAACTGGTTTACCTGGTTAAATAAAGGTGAAATAAAAAAATAAAATAAAATACCATCATTACTGCAATATATTGTGTTTGCCCCCAGGTACCATTTCTACTTTCGGCAACAAAACAGTATCAACCCAAGGACACTGGCGACTACAAAAGGGCCAAGTATCTAGTCTTAGTATATATCTTTCCACTTACAGTATATATTTAAACGGCACATTAGTAATTTCAGTTGTAATTTCATTTGCGCAAAAGTACAATTCATTACCAAAGGCAATCTAAAGTATATTGAAAGTGCTACAAATTGGATTAATTATTTTAGCTGGAAGTAAAGAAATTGAAAACTCAGCCACATATAATTATGCTTAATGGAGATTTTTGGATCACAAAGAGAGAGAAAAAGAGGAGGGAAAAATCCATTAAAAACATACTCAATGGAGTGGAGACATTGAAGTGTTGATTTTCTTTTCAGTCAAATAATTAAACGGCACGCCACCTCTCCTACACAACACACGCACACACATACACACACACAAACACACACACTCACGCTTGGTGACAGCAGGTATTCCTAAACTCCTTGGCTTTAACAATACTTATTTATACCACATTCACACTGAGCTTTCACATCGCCTAAAACCCATCTAATTAAAGAAGCAGCCCTGCACTATTCTGGAGTGATTGTAGAGAACTTTGATGGCAGCCTTCCTCCACTCCCTGCAGAGCAACACTTTTTGGTTTTCAAATGTCTCTCTGTTTGATTACACAGTTTAGTCTTGATTTGGGATTCAAAACCCCCTCTTTGAAATCGGAGGTCTCTGTGAATGTTTGGTTGAACTGACATTACATTTGAAGAGTCTTGTTTGTGGCCTTGTTGTGGCTCGGTGTAGTTTACATATGTGAAACTAACAACCATGTTCCAAACCACATGAGCGTTACTCTCTTCATCTCAGAAACACAACCAAAAAGAGCCAGATATGTCTAGTCTGTGATAATGCATGTTTTGTTCATGTTTTGTTGTAATGGCAGTGTTTTGAAAAGTGCTCCTGTTACCTCAAGCAGTAAAGAGATGGTTCGAAGTGTCACGGATTCAGCCGAGGCTGCTCCTCCTCCTTGCTCGTGCAGGCTTCGGCGTTCGTCGTCTCCGGAGTACTAGCTACTGCCGATCGATGTTTCGGTGTTTGTCTTGTTTGGTCTTTATTGTTTACACCTGTTTCCCATTATGTTGGATTGTATTCCCTATATTAACCCCTGTCTCTCATTGGTATTTTGTGTGTTATTGTTGTAACACTCTGGCTCTATGGACGTTTATATTGAGCCAGGGTTGTTCCTTTTCTTGTGTTTGGGTGTATTTCATTTGGTGGTGTTGGGGATGGGTGAGTTTCATTTTGTTTGTGTCATGTGGTGATTGGTCGATGACTCCCAATCGGAGGTAACGAGTGTCAGCTGTCGGCTCGTTATCTCTGATTGGGAGCCATATATATTCTGTGTGTTTTCTCCTTTGTTTTGTGGGTTATTGTTTCTGTGTTGCTGTTCCGTGTTCAGTCGTGTCACTGAGGACTTCATTATCGTCATTTGTTGTTTTTTCGTGGTTGCTTTATTTAATAAAGTCATCATGTTCACTCCACGCGCTGCGTATTGGTCCGCTCCTTCAGACGATTGTGACAGAATAACCCACCATAAAGGAACCAAGCAGCGCGTCCAGGAGCAAAGGGTCTGGACATGGGAGGAACTGTTGGACGGTAAAGGGTCCTGGACGTGGGAAGAAATCCTGGACGGCATGGATCGCCGTCCATGGAGCGAAACAGAGGAGAGGCGACGGAGAGAGGAGCAACGGCGTCGGCAGAGCCAACGTCGGAAGGACGAGAGGCAACCCCAAGAAATTTTTGGGGGGGGGCACATGGCTTGGGCGACGGAGCAGCAGGAGGCTGCCACAAGGCAGAGTCAGAGGGCTGCCAGGTTAAGGGGGCTGACGGAGGCAGAGAAGGGACGGATTCAGTGGGCTACCAGGTCAAGGGGGCTACTGGGTAAAGCAGGGAAGGAAGGTGTTGAGGCACGGCGTGAGGTACTGGGGTGTGTAACCAGTTCGGTCCGGCCCGTTCCTAGTCCCGAGGTGCAGCCAGTAGTGTGTGTTCCCCGTACGGTACGGCCTGTTCCGGTCCCTCGCACTAAGTGTAAGGTGCGCGTCGCCAGCCCGGTTCGGCCTGTTCCTGCCATACGCACCAAGTGTACGGTGCGCGTCGCCAGCTCAGCCCGGCCTGTTCCTACTCCACGCACCAGGGATACGGTGCGCTTCGCCAGCCCAGCCCGGCCTGTTCCTACTCCACGCACCAGGGATACGGTGCGCTTCGCCAGCCCAGCCCGGCCTGTTCCTACTCCACGCACCAGGTCCACGATGTGCGTCGCCAGCCGGCCAGAGTCTGCCGTCTGCCCTAGGGCGTCTGAACTGCCCGTCTGCCAAGCGCTGCATAAGCCGCCCGTCTGTACTGAGCCTGCAAAGCCGTCCGTCTGCCATGAGCCTTCAGAGCCGTCCGCCAGACAGAATCATACACCTGCTATGGAATCAGCAGGAGCCGACGCAGCCCATACTAGACTGGAAGCTCGGGTTCGGGACCAGAAAGAGCAGATCCTGCAGATGGGAGCCGCCCTGCTGGAGGTGATGACTGCAATCCGAGGCTGGGGTCCGCCTCCACCGCCAGCCTCCCAGCCAGCACCATCAGCTAGCCATGAGCAGCCAGATCCGTCAGCCAGCCATGAGCAGCCAGATCCGTCAGCCAGCCATGAGCAGCCAGATCCGTCAGCCAGCCATGAGCAGCCAGATCCGTCAGCCAGCCATGAGCAGCCAGATCCGTCAGCCAGCCATGAGCAGCCAGATCCGCCAGCCAGCCATGGGCAGCCAGATCCGTCAGCCAGCCATGAGCAGCCAGATCCGTCAGCCAGCCATGAGCAGCCAGATCCGTCAGCCAGCCATGAGCAGCCAGATCCGTCAGCCAGCCATGAGCAGCCAGATCCGTCAGCCAGCCATGAGCAGCCAGATCCGTCAGCCAGCCAAGAGCAGCCAGATCCGTCAGCCAGCCGTGAGCAGCCAGATCCGTCAGCCAGCCATGAGCAGCCAGATCCGCCAGCCAGCCATGAGCAGCCAGATCCGTCAGCCAGCCATGAGCAGCCAGATCCGTCATCCAGCCAGGATTCGCCAGAGCCGTCGAGCCAGGATCCGCCAGAGCCGTCCAGACAGGATCAGCCAGAGCCTTCCGCCAGACAGGATCAGCCAGAGCCTTCCGCCAGACAGGATCAGCCAGAGCCTTCCGCCAGACAGGATCAGCCAGAGCCTTCCGCCAGACAGGATCAGCCAGAGCCTTCCGCCAGACAGGATCCGCCAGAGCCGTCCAGCCGAGATCCGCCAGAGCCGTCCAGCCGGGATCCGCCAGAGCCGCCCAGCCGGGATCCGCCAGAGCCGTCCAGCCGGGATCCGCCAGAGCCGTCCAGCCGGGATCCGCCAGAGCCGACCAGCCAGGATCCGCCAGAGCCGTCCAGCCAGGATCCGTCAGAGCCGTCCAGCCAGGATCTGCCAGAGCCGTCCAGCCGGGATCCGCCAGAGCCGACCAGCCAGGATCCGCCAGAGCCGTCCAGCCAGGATCTGCCAGAGCTGTCCAGCCAGGATCCGCCAGCCAGCCAGGATCCGCCAGAGCCGTCCAGCCGGGATCCGCCAGAGCCGTCCAGCCGGGATCCGCCAGAGCCGTCCAGCCGGGATCCGCCAGAGCCGTCCAGCCGGGATCCGCCAGAGCCGTCCAGCCGGGATCCGCCAGAGCCGTCCAGCCGGGATCCGCCAGAGCCGTCCAGCCGGGATCCGCCAGAGCCGTCCAGCCGGGACCCGCCAGAGCCGCCCAGCCGGGACCCGCCAGTGCCGTCCAGCCGGGACCCGCCAGAGCCGTCCAGCCGGGATCCGCCAGAGCCGTCCAGCCGGGATCCGCCAGAGCCGTCCAGCCGGGATCCGCCAGAGCCGTCCAGCCGGGATCCGCCAGAGCCGTCCAGCCGGGATCCGCCAGAGCCGCCCAGCCGGGATCCGCCAGAGCCGCCCAGCCGGGATCCGCCAGAGCCGTCCAGCCGGGATCCGCCAGAGCCGTCCAGCCGGGATCCGCCAGAGCCGACCAGCCGGGAGCCGCCAGAGCCGTCCAGCCAGTATCCGCCATTCAGCCTGGTACTGCCCCTTAGTCCGGTACTGCCCCTTAGTCCGGTGCTGCCCCTTAGTCCTGTACTGCCCTTTAGTCCGGTACTGCCCCGTAGTCCGGTGCTGCCCCTTAGTCCGGTGCTGTCCCTTAGCCCGGTGCTGCCCCTTATCCCGGTGCTGCCCCTTATCCCGGTGCTGCCCCTTAGGCCGATGCTGCCCCTTAGTCCGGGGTTGCCCCTTAGTCCAGGTGGGGTTAGGTGGAGGGTGGTCATTGGGAGGAGGCTACCGAAGCAGGTTGTGACTGTGGTGGGGTGGGGATCACGACCGGGGCCAGAGCCGCCACCATGGACAGACGCCCACCCAGACCCTCCCCTAGTCCTGATGTTGGTGCGCCCGGAGTTCGCACCTTTAGGGGGGGGTACTGTAACACTCTGGCTCTATGGACGTTTATATTGAGCCAGGGTTGTTCCTTTTCTTGTGTTTGGGTGTATTTCATTTGGTGGTGTTGGGGATGGGTGAGTTTCATTTTGTTTGTGTCATGTGGTGATTGGTCGATGACTCCCAATCGGAGGTAACGAGTGTCAGCTGTCGGCTCGTTATCTCTGATTGGGAGCCATATATATTCTGTGTGTTTTCTCCTTTGTTTTGTGGGTTATTGTTTCTGTGTTGCTGTTCCGTGTTCAGTCGTGTCACTGAGGACTTCATTATCGTCATTTGTTGTTTTTTCGTGGTTGCTTTATTTAATAAAGTCATCATGTTCACTCCACGCGCTGCGTATTGGTCCGCTCCTTCAGACGATCGTGACAATTGTTTGTTGTCATTCCGGCAGTTCTTGTATGTATGGGTCTTTGTGCTTTCCTCCCTGTTTGGAGGTTTGTTGTTTTGTACGTTGTTTTTACTGTGTTCAGTAAAAAACGTTGCCAGCCGCTCTGTGTCCTGCTTTTGACTTTGCTACCGCATACACGTCGCATGACACGAAGGGGATAATTCGGATAATAAACCCGCTTGCATGTAGTCCCCCTGTCTTAACCAGGCTCAGACTCCAGTTATGAGGTGGCATCAGTTCTGCTGTGACACCCTCCTAGGTCTATCATCATCATCATCATCTGCCACATGGCTTCCACACACCACCAGCACAACCTTAATGTACAGCTATTAGCACACCGAAGAAAAACAAGCTAGAGAAGAAAGGTCTACACGATTCTCTTCCTGGCTCCCACTAGTTACCTCTCAACGGCTTTTCTTTCTCCTCTCACATGCAGGCAATGCAACTCTGATTTTAATACAGGGCGGCTGAGTGAGTGTGCGCCCGCTACAATTTGCTCTGTGTAATGAAAATTTATATTTCAGCTCTGCTTCCTGAAAGGAGGGCCCCATTATAGAGCTCAGTCTCATTGATTGAAATGCTTTTAAACTTGCATGTGGCCATTAATGCAGAAGGGGAGGCTTTTCAGGGGTGAACAAGACAAGGAGGCTGCCAGCCCTGTTTCGATGTTGTGCGTCGTCGTCTATTCAATCTGGGGCCGAGCCAGGTCTCTCCGGTTAAAATGTCTGTTTTTCGAAAATACGTTGCGGGGAGGAATACGCTTCAAGTTCTGGAGGGGGAATTAATTGTGACTGTGAGAGAAAATGAAGAACAGCCTGTTCAATGTCTATCAAGGCCAATAGAGAAAACGAGAGATCTTGTTCCAAACATTAATGTAAGATGTAAACAAGTCGTGTTTTTCAACTTAATGCCTTAGTTACACACCTTGAGACGAACCGTCAGAGCTTTCATAGGTTTAATTAACTTTGAGCAGCTCGATGATGCAATGTGCAACAAAGCACGTCATCTATGCCTATTCATTTAACCAATCTATTCACCCATGTGATCATGCCTTGCTAATGTGGGAGCCAACAGTTACACATCAAACCCAGGCATGACGTCAATGCATAGATGTTGTGAACAAAACATGGGCCCCCACTATTTTGATGCTGATCGCAGGTACTATTTCCTGGTGCCGGGCTGATCCTGTCTCTATGGTGATGGTGGCTGATGCGGTGAGGTCGTACCCTGGGTTTTAAGGGATCAAACGTGCACGGAGACATGGCTGAGAATGTATCTACAGAGCAGAGCCCTTAATGAATGGAGGGAAATTGATTCAACAAGCTCCCACAACAACATTTAGAATCCCACACTCGCATACACACACTTACGCATACACACATTCACGGACACATATATACACACGCACGCATAAACACTCACTCACACACACAGCCACTAGGGTTTTAGCAGTCTGCATCTTGAGTTGAATCTCAAGTCATCCTTGATTATGCTATCCATCAATTTGAGCTGACCTAACCACCCCTCGGTGAGGTAAAAAGACACCTAAACATGTAAATTCACTCCCTATATCAGATCCATCAGATTTAATCTTTCCTTCTCCCTAAGGGAATCTCCTTAGGTTTCTCCCCTCCTCCCTAAGAGGTTATTTGAGCTGTCAGAGGAGAGCAATGCATTTGATCTCACCCTTGGAATTCAATTACAGGCAAATAAGATCCCAGGAGATTGACCCTCCAACCAGCCATCTTGTTTCAGTTATGTGTTTATCCATCGAGGAATGCTGTCTAGCAAAAGTTGGAGAAGATTACTCTTAGTGTGAGAGAGAGAGAGAGAGAGAGAGAGAGAGAGAGAGAGAGAGAGAGAGAGAGAAAGAAACCCTAAGGTGTAGAGCTATTCATTTACCTCTCACCTCCATACCTATCTATAGTTTGACACCAAGAATACCAATAATCACCTGCTTGTTCTATACAGTGAGGGAAAAAAGTATTTGATCCCCTGTACCCCTGTACGTTTGCCCACTGACAAATAAATTATCAGTCTATAATTTGAGTGAGAGACAGAATAACAACAAAAAAATCCAGAAAAACGTATGTCAAAAATGTTATAAATTGATTTGCATTTTAATGAGGGAAATAAGTATTTGACCCCCTCTCAATCAGAAAGATTTCTGTCTCCCAGGTGTCTTTTATACAGATAACGAGCTGAGATTAGGAGCACACTCTTAAAGGGAGTGTTCCTAATCTCAGTTTGTTACCAGAAGCAATCAATCAATCAGATTCCAAACTCTCCACCATGGCCAAGACCAAAGAGCTCTCCAAGGATGTCAGGGACAAGAATGTAGACCTACACAAGGCTGGAATGGGCTACAAGACCATCGCCAAGCAGCTTGGTGAGAAGGTGACAACAGTTGGTGCGATTATTCGCAAATGGAAGAAACACAAAAGAACTGCCAATCTCCCTCGTCCTGGGGCTTCATGCAAGATCTCACCTCGTGGAGTTGCAATGATCATGAGAACGGTGAGGAATCAGCCCAGAACTACACGGGAGGATCTTGTCAATGATCTCACGGCAGCTAGGACTATAGTCACCAAGAAAACAATTGGTAACACACTACGCCGTGAAGGACTGAAATCCTGCAGCGCCCGCAAGGTCCCCCTGCTCAAGAAAGCACATATACAGGCCCGTCTGAAGTTTGCCAATGAACATCTGAATGATTCAGAGGAGAACTGGGTGAAAGTGTTGTGGTCAGATGAGACCAAAATCGAGCTCTTTGGCATCAACTCAACTTGCCTTGTTTGGAGGAGGAGGAATGCTGCCTATGACCCCAAGAACCCCATCCCCACCATCAAACATGGAGGTGGAAACATTATGCTTTGGGTGTGTTTTTCTGCTTAGGGGACAGGACAACTTCAACGCATCAAAGCGATGATGGACGGGGCCATGTACCGTCAAATCTTGGGTGAGAACCTCCTTCCCTCAGCCAGGGCATTGAAAATGGGTCGTGGATGGGTATTCCAGCATGACAATGACCCAAAACACACGGCCAAGGCAACAAAGGAGTGGCTCAAGAAGAAGCACATTAAGGTCCTGGAATGGCCTAGCCAGTCTCCAGACGTTAATCCCATAGAAAATCTGTGGAGGGAGCTGAAGGTTCGAGTTGCCAAACGTCACGCTCGAAACCTTAATGACTTGGAGAAGATCTGCAAAGAGGACTGGGACAAAATCCCTCATGAGATGTGTGTAAACCTGGTGGCCAACTACAAGAAACGTCTGACCTCTGTGATTGCCAACAAGGGTTTTGCCACCAAGTACTAGGTCATGTTTTGCAGAGGGGTCAAATACTTATTTCCTTCATTAAAATGCAAATCAATTTATAACATTTTTGACATGCGTTTCTCTGGATTTTGTTGTCGTTATTCTGTCTCTCACTGTTCAAATAAACCTACCATTAAAATTATAGACTGATCATGTCTTTGTCAGTTGGTGAAACGTACAAAATCAGCAGGGGATCAAATACTTTTTTCCCTCACTGTAGCTAGCTAACACTCTTTTACATTGGAAAGGCTCAGTTTATGAAGAGAAGCTGTAAGGCTACCAGGCTGCTTTGGTTTGGTTTGCCACTTTACTGAGGCTGTGAATTGTACAGGCCCTGATCCTGCAGAAGAGCCATATTGGTTTAATTTCGTCTGAGGGAGGAGAGAATAAAGTGTGCATTTACTCTGTAAATGCCGGAGGAAGCAGACAGATCAATGTTATTATTGCTGTGTGGAATACACTGGTGGAGCGGAGTGACAGACCATGATGAAAAAAAAGAGACACTTTCCAAAGAAACACTACACAAATCGACATCTCTCTGGATTTGAGGTCCAGAGTTGAGTTTGATGGCCATATACAGTGAGGGAAAAAAGTATTTGATCCCCTGCTGATTTTGTAAGTTTGCCCACTGACAGAGACATGATCAGTCTATAATTTGAATGGTAGGTTTATTTGAACAGTGAGAGACAGAATAACAACAAAATAATCCAGAAAAATGCATGCCAAAAATGTTATAAATTGATTTGCATGAGGGAAATAAGTATTTGACCCCCTCTGCAAAGCATGACTTAGTACTTGGTGGCAAAACCCTTGTTGGCAATCACAGAGGTCAGACGTTTCTTGTAGTTGGCCACCAGGTTTGCACACATCTCAGGAGGGATTTTGTCCCACTCCTCTTTGCAGATCTTCTCCAAGTAATTAAGGTTTCGAGGCTGACGTTTGGCAACTCGAACCTTCAGCTCCCTCCACATATTTTCTATGGGATTAAGGTCTGGAGACTGGCTAGGCCACTCCAGGACCTTAATATGCTTCTTCTTGAGCCACTCCTTTGTTGCCTTGGCCGTGTGTTTTGGGTCATTGTCATGCTGGAATACCCATCCACGACCCATTTTCAATGCCCTGGCTGAGGGAAGGAGTTTCTCACCCAAGATTTGACGGTACATGGCCCGTCCATCGTCCCTTTGATGCGGTGAAGTTGTCCTGTCCCCTTAGCCGAAAAATACCCCCAAAGCATAATGTTTCCACCTCCATGTTTGACGGTGGGGATGATGTTATTGGTGTAATAGGCAGCATTCCTCCTCCTCCAAACACGGCGAGTTGAGTTGATGCCAAAGAGCTCGATTTTGGTCTCATCTGACCACAACACTTTCACCCAGTTCTCCTCTGAATCATTCAGATGTTCATTGGCAAACTTCAGACGGCCCTGTATATGTGCTTTCTTGAGCAGGGGGACCTTGCAGGCGCTGCAGGATTTCAGTCCTTCACGGCGTAGTGTGTTACCAATTGTTTTCTTGGTGACTATGGTCCCAGCTGCCTTGAGATCATTGACAAGATCCTCCCGTGTAGTTCTGGGCTGATTCCTCACCGTTCTCATGATCATTACAACTCCACGAGGTGAGATCTTGCATGGAGACCCAGGCCGAGGGAGATTGACAGTTATTTTGTGTTTCTTCCATTTGCGAATAATCACACCAACTGTTGTCACCTTCATACCAAGCTGCTTGGTGATGGTCTTGTAGCCCATTCCAGCCTTGTGAAGGTCTACAATCTTGTCCCTGGCATCATTGGAGAGCTCTTTGATCTTGGCCATGGTGGAGAGTTTGAAATCTGATTGATTGATTGCTTCTGTGGACAGGTGTATTTTATACAGGTAACAAACTGAGATTAGGAGCACTCCCTTTAAGAGTGTGCTCCTAATCTCAGCTCCTTACCTGTATAAAAGACACCTGGGAGCCAGAAATCTTTCTGATTGATAGGGGGTCAAATGCTTATTTCCTTCATTGAAATGCAAATCAATTTATAACATTTTTGACATGCGTTTTTCTGGATTTTTTTGTTGTTATTCTGTCTCTCACTGTTCAAATAAACCTGCCATTAAAATTATAGACTGATCATTTCTTTGTCAGTGGGCAAACGTACAACATCAGCAGGGGATCAAATACTTTTTTCCCTCACTGTATCAATAGGGGGGATGGTGTAAAAAGAGAATGTATAGGATTTTTTCAGACAAGATAGGTGGTTTTGCTGGAGGGATCTAATTTTGACAAGACTAAACTACACTGAACAAAAAATAAACGCAACATGTAAGGTGTTGTTCTTATGTTTCATGAGCTGAAATAAAAGATCCCAGAAATGTTCCATTCGCACAAAAACCTTATTTCTCTCAAATGTTGTGCACAAATTTGTTTACATCCCTGTTAGTGAGCATTTCTTCTTTGCCAAGATGATATATCCACCTGACAGGTGTGGCATATCAAGAAACTGATTAAACAGCATGATCATTAAACAGGTGCACCTAAAGGCCACTCTAAAATGTGCAGTTTTGTCACACAACACAATGTCACAGATGTCTCAAGTTTTGAGGGAGCATGCAATTGGCATGCTGACTGCAGGAACGTCCACAAGAGCTGTTGCCAGAGAATTTAATGTACATTTCTCTACCATAAGCCGCCTCCAACTTTGTTTTAGAGAATTTCGAAGTACGTACAACCGGCCTCACAACCGCAGACCACGTGTAACCATGCCAGCCCAGGACATCCACATCCGGCTTCTTCACCTGCGGGATCATATGAGACCAGCCACCCGGACAGCTGATGAAACTGTTGGTTTACACAACCGAAGATCTTCTGCAAAAACTATCAGAAACCTTCTCAGGGAAGCTCATCTGCGTGCTCGTCGTCCTCACTAGGGTCTTGACCTGACTGCAGTTCGGCGTCGTAACCGACTTCAGTGGGCAAATGCTCACCTTCGATGGCCAATGGCATGCTGGAGAATTGTGCTCTTCATGGATGAGTCCCGGTTTCAACAATACCAGGCAGATGGCAGCCAGCATTTATGGCGTCGTATGGGTGAGCGGTTTGCTGATGTCAACGTTGTGAACCCCATGGTGGTGGTGAGGTTATGGTATGGGCAGGTATATGTTATGGACAATGATCACAATTGCATTTTATCAATGGCAAATTGAATGCACAGAGATACCGTGACAAGATCCTGAGGCCCATTGTCATTACATTCATCCACAGCCATCACCTCATGTTTCAGCATGATAATGCACAGCCCAATGTCGCAAGGATCTGTACACAATTCCTGGAAGCTGAAAATGTCCCAGTTCATCCAAGGCCTGCATACTGCCCAAACATGTCACCCATTGAGCATGTTTGGGATGCTCTCGATTGATGTGTACAACAGCGTGTTCCAGTTCCCGCCAATATCCAGCAACTTCGTACAGACATTGAAGAGGAGTGGGACAACATTCCACAGGCCAATATCAACAGCCTGATCAACTCTATGTGAAGGAGAATTGTCATGCTGCATGAGGCAGATGGTGGTCACAAACTGACTGGTTTTCTGATCCACGCCCCTACTTTTTTTAAAGGTATCTGTGACCAACAGATGCATATCTGTATTCCCAGTCATGTGAATTCCATAGATTAGGGCCTAATGAATTTATTCATGTTCTTACTTAATGTTATTAATTTATAAATTTTTTCAAAATAAAGGAAAAACCAACATACAGCGTCTTAATAGGGCGTATGGCAACCATGAGCCAAAACAGCTTCAATGCACCTTGGCATAGATTCTACAAGTATCTGGAACTCTATTGGAGGGATGTGAAACCAGTCTTCCACAGAAGATATCAACATTTGGTGTTTTGTTGATGGTGGTGGAAAATGTTGACTTAGGCACAGCTCCAGAATCTCCAGAGTGTTCAATTGGGTTGAAATCTGGTGACGGCCATGGCATATGGTTTACATCGTTTTCATGCTCATCAAACCATTCAGTGACCACTCGTGCCCTGTGGATTGGGGCATTGTCATCCTATGGGGGCATGGCCATGGTAGCCAATATAATGGCCAAAATAATGGCCTGCCCAGCATTTGTATACATGACCCTAAGCATGATGGGATGTTAATTACTTAACTCAGGAACCACACCTGTGTGGAAACACCTGCTTTCCATATACTTTGCATCCCTCATTTACTCAAGTGTTTCCATTAAGTTGGCAGTTACCTCTATATGGGTGCTTGGATAATCTGTCAATAAATAGTCGGAAAGGTACAGCTCCGCACACCTATTTGACTCGTGACCTTTCCAGTATCTGATTCGTATTCATTTCCAGCACATCAGTTGCTATCTAAACCAATAAAGGTCTGAAGGACAAAGCCTTAGTCAAATAGCAGTGGAGCATGAGCCTCATGGGACCTGAGCCTGGAGAAAAAAACACTTCCATACAGACACACAGGCAAACACTGCCTCTTAAAAATAGGGAAGGTAAGTCTTACCCCACATTCAAAATGAATAGAATTTACTGATAGAAAGAGACAGCTGTATTGAAAAAATTATATTTTTATATCACCCTTCCGGCTCATTTGTTAGTATCTAAAAGACCATAGGTAGTTATAGCCATAGAAACATAATCTATATTTCCAATATATTTAACATAGAAAGAGCTAGATTTGCAATCAACTCTAAAAACAAAGTAACACAAAAACTGTTAAGTAACATACAGACACATACAACAGCTACAGTGCCTTGCAAAAGTATTTATCCCCCTTTCCTATTTTGTTGCATTACAACCTGTAATTGAAATTGATTTTTATTTGGATTTCATGTAATGGACATACACAAAATAGTCCAAATTGGTGAAGTGAAATGCAAAAAATAACTTTTTCAAAAAATGTAAAAAAAGAAATAACGGAAAAGTGGTGCATGCATATGTATTCACCCCCTTTGCTATGAAGCCCCTAAATAAGATCTGGTGCAACCAATTACCTTCAGAAGTCACATAATCAGTTAAATAAAGTCCACCTGTGTGCAATCTAAGTGTCACAAGATCTGTCACATTATCTCAGTATATATACACCTGTTCTGAAAGGCCCCAGAGTCTGCAACACCACTAAGCAGGGGGCACCACCAAGCAAGCGGCACCATGGATACCAAGGAGCTCTCCAAACAGGTCAGGGACAACGTTGTGGAGAAGTACAGATCAGGGTTGGGTTATAAAAAAATATCAGAAACTTTGAACATCCCACGGAGCACCATTAAATCCATTATTAAAAAATTGAAAGAATATGGCACCACAACAAACCTGCCAAGAGAGGGCCGCCCACCAAAACTCAAAGACCAGGCAAGGAGGGCATTAATCAGAGAGGCAACAAAGAGACCAAAGATTTATTTTTTATTTATTTCACCTTTATTTAACCAGGTAAACCAGTTGAGAACAAGTTCTCATTTACAACTGCGACCTGGCCAAGATAAAGCATAGCAGTGCGATAAAAACAACAACACAGAGTTACATATGGGGTAAAACAAAAACAAAAATCAAAAAATACAACAGAAATACAATTAATATACAGTGTGCAAATTTAGCAAGTTATGGAGGTAAGGCAATAAAATAGGCTATAGTGCAAAATAATTACAATTTAGTATTAACACTGGAATGATGTGCAAGAGATGATGTGCAAATAGAGATACTGGGGTACAGATGAGCAAAATAAATAACAATATAGGGATGAGGTAGTTGGGCGGGCTAATTTCAGATGGGCTGTGTACAGGTGCAGTGATCGGTAAGGTGCTCTGACAACTGATGCCTAAAGTTAGTGAGGGAGATAAGCGTCTCCAGCTTCAGAGATTTTTGCAGTTTGTTCCAGTCATTGGCAGCAGAGAACTGGAAGGAATTGCGGCCAAAGGAGGTGTTGGCTTTGGGGATGACCAGTGAGATATACCCGCTGGAGCGCAGACTACGGGTGGGTGTTGCTATGGTGACCAATGAGCTAAGATAAGGCGGGGATTTGCCTAGCAGTGATTTATAGATGGCCTGGAGCCAGTGGGTTTGGCGACGAATATGTAGTGAGGACCAGCCAACAAGAGCGTACAGGTCACAGTGGTGGGTATTATATGGGGCTTTGGAGACAAAACGGATGGCACTGTGATAGACAACATCCAATTTGCTGAGTAGAGTGTTGGAGGCTATTTTGTAAATGACATCGCCGAAGTCAAGGATCGGTAGGATAGTCAGTTTTACAAGGGCATGTTTGGCAGCATGAGTGAAGGAGGCTTTGTTGCGAAATAGGAAACCGATTCTAGATTTAACTTTGGATTGGAGATTCTTAATGTGAGTCTGGAAGGAGAGTTTACAGTCTAACCAGACACCTAGATATTTGTAGTTGTCCACGTACTCTAGGTCAGACCCGTCTAGAGTAGTGATTCTAGTCGGGTGGGCGGGTGCAAGCAGCGTTCGGTTGAAGAGCATGCATTTTGTTTTACTAGTGTTTAAGAGCAGTTGGAGGCTACTGAAGGAGTGTTGTATGGAATTGAAGCTCGTTTGGAGGTTTGTTAACACAGTGTCCAATGAAGGGCCAGATGTATACAAAATGGTGTCGTCTGCGTAGAGGTGGATCTGAGAGTCACCAGCAGCAAGAGCGACGTCATTGATATACACAGAGAAAAGAGTTGGCCCAAGAATTGAACCCTGTGGCACCCCCCATAGAGACTGCCATAGGTCCAGACAACAGGCCCTCCGATTTGACACATTGAACTCTATCTGAGAAGTAGTTGGTGAACCAGGCGAGGCAGTCATTAGAGAAACCAAGGCTATTTAGTCTGCCAATAAGAATGCGGTGGTTGACAGAGTCGAAAGCCTTGGCCAGGTCAATGAAAACGGCTGCACAGTACTGTCTATTATCGATCGCGGTTATAATAACCCTGAAGGAGCTGCAAAGCTCCACAGCGGAGATTGGAGAATCTGTCCATAGGACCACTTTAAGCCGTACACTCCACAGAGCTGAGCATTACGGAAGAGTGGCCAGAAAAAAGCCATTGCTTAAAGAAAAAAATAAACAAACATGTTTGGTGTTCGCCAAAAGCCATGTGGGAGACTCCCCAAACATTTGGAAGAAGGTACTCTGGTCAGATGAGACAAAAATGTAGCTTTTTGGCCATAAAGGAAAACGCTATGTCTGGCGCAAACCCAACACCACTCATCACCCCTAGAACACCATCCCCACAGTTAAGTATGGTGGTGGCAGCATCATGCTGTGGGGATGTTTTTCATCAGCAGGTACTAGGAAACTGGTCAGAATTGAAGGAATGATGGATGGCGCTAAATACAGGGAAATTCTTCAGGGAAACCTGTTTGAGTCTTCCAGAGATATGAGACTGGGACGGAGGTTCACCTTCCAGCAGGACAATGACCCTAAGCATACTGCTAAAGCAACACTTGAGTGGTTTAAGGGGAAACATTTAAATGTCTTGGAATGGCCTAGCCCAGACCTCAATCCAAATGAGAATCTGTGGTATGACTTAAAGATTGCTGTACACCAGCGGAACCCATCCAACTTGAAGGAGCTGGAGCAGATTTGTGTGAAGAATATGCAAAAATCCCAGTTGCTAGATGTGCCAAGCTTATAGAGACATACCCCAAGAGACTTGCAGCTGTAATTGGTGCAAAAGGTGGCTCTACAAAGTATTGACTTGGGGGTGGTGAATAGTTATGCATGCTCAAGTTTTCAGTTTTTTTGTCTTATTTCTTGTTTGTTTCACCCCCCCCACCAAAAAATGTAATCTTCAAAGTGGTAGGCATGTTGTGTAAATCAAATGATACAAACCCCTCAAAAATGAATTGTAATTCCAGGTTGTAAAGCAACAAAATAGAAAAAAATGCCAAGGGGGGTGAATACTTTCGCAAGCAACTGTATTTTTGTGATGAAACTGTATCCGGAAATAAAATAACTTGGTTACCTACCTAGTGCCTAGTGGTTAATGCACTAATGGGCTGTAGAAAGTGATGCAGAGCGCAGAACAATAATGGAGCAGCTAGCCCAAATCGTATTAAGGTAAATGGACGTGCCCAGGCACTTAAGCACACACTGATGGTCGTCGATTTATGATGATATGAATAATAAACAAACTTGCAAATGCATTATGAAAACGGTGTTAAAAGATTTCAGGAGCCACCGAGAGTAATTTAGCATGTTATTTATTTATTTTCAAATGCCATATCCAACATGTTTCAAGAGGCCCCATTTCAGTAATGGGTTTAAAAGGAAAATGTAGCGAGTAGAATGTAACTGACAATACCTAGCCCATAATTGATTGACCCTGTCGTACGGGTGATCTTGACCTACACTTTTAGGGTTTCAAGTGTGTGTTTTTCAGAGCACTTCATGAATACTGGAGTTTAAATTGGAAATCATATTCAATTAAATCAGATCCAGGGGTTTTCCGACGGGTATGACATGAGGTAGTCCCAGTCAATTAGATAGCATTATCACAACAGGTAAACAAACAAACAAACAAATAATTGGAGATAAACAAACATTGGTAGGATTCTGTGATGCAACCCTAACTTCGTAAAAATAAGTAAACAAACAACAATCAGTGGTAAACAAACATCTAAATGGACTATTAGTACTTGGACTTCAGTGAAAAACCTTAAACACAAATAATAATCTACAAAAATAAATCAATTTATTTCATCTCTGAATTGTTGATATGCCAATCTCTCTTTCCTTCCCCTCTCGTCCAGTGTGTTATTCAAGCAGAGCCAGCGGATGTGGCTGTACAGGTCACAATCAACCAGCTCTGTAGTGGGGTAATATTTATCATATACAGTGGCTTCACAAAGTATTCAAACCCCTTGACTTATTCCACATTTTGTTGTGTTACAACCTGAATTTAAAATGGATTAAATTGTTCGTTTTTTCCTCACCCATCTACACACAATACCCTATAATGATAAGTGAAAACATTATTTTAGAAATTTTAGCAAATGTATGGAAAATTAAATATCTAATTTACATGCTGTAAGTATTCACACTGCTGAGTCAATACTTTGTATAAGCACCTTTGGCAGCGATTACAGCTGTGAGTCCTTCTGGGTAAGTCTCTAAGAGCTTTCCACATCTGGAATATGCAATATTTTCCCATTATTATTTTCAAATTGGTTGTTGATCATTGATAGACAACCATTTTCAGGTCTTGCCATAGATTTTCAAGTAGATTTAAGTCAAAACTGTAATTGTGCCACACAGGAACATTCAACTCCATTGTAGATTTGGCCTTGTGTTTTAGGTACTTGTCCTGCTGAAAGGTGAATTCATCTCCCAGTGTCTGGTGGAAAGCAAACTGAACCAGGTTTTCCTCTAGGATTTTGCCTGTGCTTAGTTCCATTCTGTTTCTTTTTATCCTGAAAAACTCCCCAGTCCTTAGCGATTACAATTATACCCATAACATGATGCAGCCACCACTATGCTTAAAAACATTTTTTTTGCAATATTACCTTGTTGCAAACAGGATGCATGTTTTGGAATATTTGTATTTTGTACAGGCTTCCTTCTTTTCACTCTGTCAATTAGGTTAGTATTGTGGAGTAACTACAATGTTGCTGATCCATCCTCAGTTTTCTCCTATCACAGCGATTAAACTCTGTAACTGTTTTAAAGTCACCATTGGCCTCATGGTGAAATCCCTGAGAAGTTTACTTCCTCTCCGACAACTGAGTTCGGAAGGACGCCTGTATCTTTGTAGTGACTGGTTGTATTGATACACCATCCAAAGTGTAATTAATAAGTTAACAATGCTCAAAGGGATATTCAATGTCTGATTTTTTTAATTTGTACCCATCTACCAATAGGTGCCCTTCTTTGCGTGGCATTGGTAAACCTCCCTGGTCTTTGTGGTTGAATCTGTGTTTGAAATTCACTGCTCGACTGAGGGACCTTACAGATAATTCTATGTGTGGGGTAAAGAGATGAGGTAGCCATTCAAAAACCATATGAAACAATATTATTGCACACAGCGTGAGTCCATGCAACTTATTATGCAACTTATTAGAAAGGTCAAGAAAGGAATAAGAATTGTTTATATCAAAGGCAGATATTAAATATCTTTGTAAAATGAAAGATCCACATCAAGCTTAAGTTGCAAAACATTAACAAGCGTTACAAGGCATGCATTATTCTAGTCATGAAGATCTAAGAATTGCAAGGCAAAGCATGAACATAACAGACCTACTCAGGCCATAGGCCGAGCATCCTATTAGAAAAACATGTTCATACAACCTTTCTGTAGAGTGGATAAAAGGAGCAAGAGGCAGACAAACACATTTAATTCAATATATAACATCTGAAGGTGTGACTTTATAAAACCATAACCAACCACCGTACTGGCCATCTGGATCAACAGGAACATTTCTAAATGTTTATTTTAAATAAGTATCTCCTGGTCCAGGCTGCTCGACTGGCCCACTGGCCCACTGGTTCATCTCCCCCGACCCCGGCTGCAGCCCGTTGGTCCATTCCTCCCTCTGTGCAGCGGTTGCAGCCCTTAGCCCCACCCTCTTCCCTCACACACACACACACTGACAGCAACATAGACTTCAAGAGAAGTCCACTTAGGCAAAATCACAAATCAACATGGAAAAGCAACAACAACGCAGTAAAAAAAATGCAAAGGTGGGGTTGAAAAGTTAAGGGACAAAAAAGTCCCTTGAGTCAGATGCAGCCAAATGTAGGAAATTAACTGACTTATTCGGTAGTGCTGGTACTAGTCAATGTGCATGCACCAAATGCAGAGGAGGATGCTGCAGCCCCGGGTCAAAGAGGACTAGCAGAAGAAGGAGACAGCGGTAGCATAGCCAACGCAGCCAAAGTAGTAGGCAATCAGGAGCCAGGGCAGCGAGGGAGACATAGATTACACAACATCAATATTGGGCCGGCTAACTAACTGTACCAGTAACATGATGCCAGCCAGACAGTTTGTTGATTAATGTACATGCCAGCCATATCAGTCATTTCAAGCCATATTCCTCAACTTTTGTTGAATAGGATCTACATAATAAATTATATTTCATATTTTCATATTTTCATCATATTTTTACTATGTTCTTGAGCTTCTGTCCTCAAAAGTGAGCAATTTATAACTATATTTACCAGAAAGGTGAGATCTTAATCTTGGGGTATGCAGCATTACTAGTTATTGTTTATGGCCCTCTCATGATAAATACTTACTTTTGGGTATGTCTATTTAGGCGCTAAGATACTATTTTGTGCTAAGATACTTTTCTCCAGCCCCATTCATGCTATACAAATAAAGGGTATTATTATTATTATTATTATAATTATTATTATTATTATTATTATTATTATTATTATTATTATTATTATTATTATCATTCATTTGACCAAATGTTGGGGCTGCTGCTGTGTTGTTCGTAATTTGTCAAAATATTGGACCTTTATAATTAATTTGTTTATACATTCATTCATGCCCAGTTCAGCAGCAATGGAAGAGTCAGAGAGAGCAAGGAACCCAGCCCAACTTTTGATACACTGCTCGTCTGAAATCTAATTTAAAATGATGGACATTAATATGGAGTTTGTCCCCCCTTTGCTGCTATAAAAGCCTCCACTCTGCTGGGAAGGCTTTCCACTAGATGTTGGAACACTGCTGCGGGGATTTGCTTCCCTTTACAGTGGCTTGTGAAAGTATTCACCCCCCTTGGCATTTTTCCTATTTTGTTGCCTTACAACCTGGAATTAAATTTTTAAAAAAAAATTTGGGGGGGGGTTGTATCATTTGATTTACACAATATGCCTACCACTTTGAAAATACAAAATATTTTTTCTTGTGAAAAGAAAACTTGAGCGTGCATAACTATTTACCCCCCAAAGCTGCAAGTCTCTTGGGGAATGTCTCTATAAGCTTGGCACATCTAGCCACTGGGATTTTTGCCAATTCTTCATACAAAACTGATCCAGCTCCTTCAAGTTGGATGGGTTCCGCTGGGGTACAGCAATCTTTAAGTCATACCACAGATTCTCAATTGGATTGAGGTCTGGGCTTTGACTTGGCCATTCCAAGACATTTAAATGTTTCCCCTTAAACCACTCAAGTGTTGCTTTAGCAGTATGCTTAGGGTCATTGTCCTGCTGGAAGGTGAACCTCCGTCCCAGTCTCAAATCTTTGGAAGACTGAAACGGGTTTCCCTCAAGAATTTCCCTGTATTTAGCGCCATCCATCATTCCTTCAATTCTGACCAGTTTCCCCGTCCTTGCCGATGAAAAACATCCGCACAGCATGATGCTGCCACCACCATGCCTCACTGTGGGGGTGGTGTTCTCGGGGTGATAAGATGTGTTGGGTTTGCGCCAGACATAGTGTTTTCCTTGTTGGCCAAAAAGCTCAATTTTAGTCTCATCTGACCAGAGTACATTCTTCCATATATTTGGGGAGTCTCCCACATGCCTTTTGGCAAACACCTAACATGTTTTCTTATTTTTTCTTTATCAAAGGCTTTTTTTCTGGCCACTCTTCCATAAAGCCCAGCTCTGTGGAGTGTACGGCTTAAAGTGGTCCTATGGACAGATACTCCAATCTCCGCTGTGGAGCTTTGCAGCTCCTTCAGGGTTATCTTTGGTCTCTTTGTTGCCTCCCTGATTAATGCCCTCCTTGCCTGGTCCGTGAGTTTTGGTGGGCGGCCCTCTCTTGGCTGGTTTGTTGTGGTGCCATATTCTTTCCATTTTTTAATGGTGCTCCGTGGGATGTTCAAAGTTTCTGATATTTTTTTATAACCCAACCCTGATCTGTACTTCTCCACAACGACTTTATTGAACTAATTATGTGACTTCTAAAGGTAATTGGTTGCACCAGATCTTATTTAGGGGCTTCATAGCAAAGGGGGTGAATACATATGCACGCACCTCTTTTCTGTTATTTATTTTGTATATTTTATTAAACAAATAGTTTTTTTTCGTTTCACTTCACCAATTTGGACTATTACATGAAATCCAAATAAAAATCCATTTAAATTACAGGTTGTAATGCAACAAAATAGGAAAAACGCCAAGGGGGATGAATACTTTTGCAAGGCACTGTAGCCACAAGAGCATTAGTGAGGTCGGGCACTAATGTTGGGCGATTTCGCCTGGCTCGCAGTCGGCATACCAATTCATCCCAAAGGTGTTTGAAGGGGTTGAGGTCAGTGCTCTGTGTAGGCCAGTCAAGTTATTTTACAACAATCTTGACAAAACATTTCTGTATGGACCTCGCTTTGTGCATGGGGGCATTGTCAAGCTGAAACAGGAAAGGGCCTTCCCCAAACTGTTGCCACAATGTTGGAAGTAGAGTATCGTCTAGAATGTCATTGCATGCTGTAGCGTTAACGTTTCCCTTCACTGGAACTAAGAGGCCTAGCTCGAACCATGAAAAACAGCCCCATAACATTATTCCTCCTCCACCAAACTTTATGCATTCGAGCAGGTAGCGTTCTCCTGGCATCCACCAAACCCAGATTTGTCCGTCGGACTGCCATATGGTTAAGCGTGATTTATCACTCCAGAGAACGCACAACAGAATGAGTGAGTATTCTAGCTATTACACCTTCTCTGTTTTATTCTAGGTTTCAGCTTATTGGATGTTGTTCAATCATGACTAATGACGGCTTGTGTTGTCTCTTTCTCTCTTACAGGCTGCATTCTATTGTTGGAGGTGTTCAGCCATCTTTTGCAGCTTCGTAGTCCCTTTACACGCCCTGGCATCCGTCAACCACTACCCCACCTATGGGTTAAATATCAACAATGCATTGTGGAGTGCAAAAGGGCAGGACGCACAAGTCCCTGGCCATCCACTGTAGCTGAAGAAGCTTCCAGCCGTAACATTTACCGTGCCTCTGAGCCAAGCTTTGGACGGCGAGTGAGTGGGACTGTCCCAGTACAATGGCTCTCCCACTATAATCACCTCACGCACAGGTAACTTGTGCTAACATCACTTCTCACAAAAAAGCCCTACAGCGATGGGAGAATGGCGGAGTGACAGGTGGAGATGATCGCTGGCAGTCTTAGCCTGCATATGAGCAGTCCAGGATATTGGCCACTCATCTTCGTAACCAGGACAGAGAAGATGTTTGGCAGCACCCTGGATGTCTGAGCAGCCCTTTTTAGGAAATCACTGCTCACCCTAAGCCTGGGAAGGGGCTATAAAAGGTGCCCTTGAAATTGCTTTCATACTAACTAACCTCACATGGGGTGGGACTTGCCATAAGAACCAACCTTCTCAGGCACCTGCAAGACTTACCCTCTTAACAAGACCAGGCATGCCACAATAATCAGTGCCTACGCACCTACATTACCAAGCCCTGACAATGTGAAGGAGCAGTTCTACTCAAAGCTAGACAACATCATCCAATCAACTCCCCAGAGTGACAAACAAAAATTGTTGGAGACCTCAATGTCATGGTGGGCAAAGACAGCCCCAACTGACAAGGAGTGATTGGCAAAGATGGAGTGGGAACCGTGAATGGAAATGGGCTGCATCACCATGAATGAAAACTACATCACCCAGAGAAGTTCAAAGAGACTGTACAAAAATCAGCATCAAAAATCCTTGACGCTAAAAAGAGAACCCATCAAGACTGGTTCGATGACAACAACGGTGAAATTGTGATGCTCCTGAAGGAAAATAACTCTACATTCCTGTATTTCAAAAACAACCCCAAATCTGCCTCCAAGAGAGACAAGTTCAAAAATGTGCACCAAAGAGTGCAGAAACAGCTCCGATCGATGCAAGATCAATGGTGGGAGGGACTAGCAGAACGCACACAAATGTATTCAGACACACACCGCACCAAACAGTTCTTTGAATGACTCAAAACCATTTACGGACCGGTGAAGTCTTGCACATCTCCTCTGAGATCAGCAGATGGCAAACCCTCCTCAGAGACAAAACAAGTATTGCAGAGAGGTGGGTGGAACACTTCAGCAATGTCCTGAACAGACCATCCACTATCGACCCCCCAGCCATAAACCTGGTGCCCCAAAAGGCCATCCAACATCATCTGGACGAACCACCTACACTCGAGGAAACTGAAAAAGCTATCAGCATGATGAGCTTGGGGAAAGCACCAGGCAAAGATGGTATCTCTGCCGAACTCTATAAGACAGCTGACCCAATGGCGACAGAAGTACTCCATGACATCTTTACCAACATCTGGGAAAAGGAGGAAATGCCCCAGGACTACAAGGACGCTACCATTGTTGTATAAAAACAAAGGCAGCAAGGCGGACTGTGGCAACTATAGAGAGATTGCACTTCTCTCCATAGCTGCCAAGATCCTTGTCCGAGTCATCCTCAATAGGCTAACCTCCATCTCAGAAGATAACCTTCCAGAAGCACAATGTCTATTCAGGCCATGTCGCAGTGCAACAGACATGATATTTACTATTAGGCAAATACAAGAAAAGTTATTTGAGCAAAGATTGGGCTCCTGAGTGGCGCAGCGGTCTAAGGCACTGCATTTCAGTTTATCTCAGTGCTAGAGGTGTCTCTAGAGACCCTGGTTCGATTCCAGGATGTATCACAATCCGGCCATGATTTTGAGTCCCATAGGGCGGCGCACAATTGGCCCGGGGTAGGCCGTCATTGTAAACAAGAATTTGATCTTAACTGACTTGCCTAGTTAAATAAAATAAACATGGACCTCTACTGCATGTTGATAGCTCTTACCAAGGCTTTTGACACGGTGAACAGGGAGGGGTTATGGAAGATCCTCCACAAATTTGGCTGCCCGCAAAACTAGTCCACACCATCCATGAAGGAATGCATAGCCAGAAGTCTTTCCCATCTCCAACGGCATCAAGCAAGGATGTATCTAGGGCCTGGTGCTGTTCAACCTCTTTTTCACTGTCGTCCTCAACCACGCCACTAAGGATCTCAACAAAGGCATCTACATCAGATACAGGGATGATGGTTCAATCTACGACCTGCGCAGGCTCAGAGCAAAGACCAAACACAAGAACATCTTGTCTGTGAGGCCCTCTTTGCTTATGAATATGCCCTACTAGCGCAGTCAGAGGCAAACTTCCAGTCTTTGGCAGAGAACTTTGATGAAACTTGCAAGAGTTTTGGTCTTACCATCAGATTGGGACAAAATGTATACTCAGTCAACCATCACCCTTGTCCAACCCAGTGGTCCCCAACATTCACCTAAATGGATCTGAGCTCCAGCATGTTGATCACTTCACATATCTGGGGAGCACCATCTCCAAGGACGGCTCCCTCGAAAAATAAATAACTAGCAGAATCCAGAAAGCAAGCCAGCCATTGGGAAGGCTGAGGAACAGGATACTAAACCATCACTCTTTCCACAAAGATGGAAATCTGCAATAGAGTAGTCATCACAACTCTGTTGAATGGCTGTGAAAACTTGGACCCTGTACAGTCGCCACGTCATACAGCTGGAGACATTCCATACACGATCTCTGAGATCTATTATGGGTATCCGGTGGCAAGAATTGGTCTACATACCTGGAGGTACTGCAGAAAGCTAACAGCACCAGTATTGAGGCTAAGATCATTAAGGCACATCTCCGATGGACCGGCCACACCATCAGGATGCCCCAACACCATCTCCCAAGAAGGATCTTCTTTCGCGAGATGCAGCAGTGGCACCGGAAGACAGGCCCACCCAAAAAGCGACTCAAAGACAACCTTAAACACAACCTTAAGTTTGCCAACTTACAGACATCGCCTCTACCCGATCCACCTGGCACTCCAAAACCTTCACATCAGTAGACAACTTTGAGCGGGAGAGAAACAGCCGTCTAACTGCAGCCAGAGCAAAGCATCATTCCTGCCCAACTGGA
Source organism: Coregonus clupeaformis (assembly GCF_020615455.1). Lineage (NCBI taxonomy): Eukaryota > Metazoa > Chordata > Actinopteri > Salmoniformes > Salmonidae > Coregonus > Coregonus clupeaformis. Next base: position 8,536,410 of record NC_059230.1, read on the forward strand.
CCCAAATCCCCAGTGGAAGCATATGTCTTTCTCTCATGCCTCAGAGTCTGTGCTTCAAAACTCGGACTCCTGAGCCACTCAAGAACCCACAATAAAAGGCATTTCACTGTACTTGTACATGTGACATTAAAACTTCAACCGAAGTGACATGCACGAGTCGTCATATAATCGAAACCGACGGACTACCAGAGAGAGTCCCTTTACTTAAACCCAGGCAGCCCTCCTTGAGAAGCAATGTTCTACAGGTCTCAGTAAGTATTCTAGCTATTATACCTTCTCTGATTTATTCTAGGCTTCATATGATGGGATGTTGTTCAATCATGACAATTGATCATGTGTTCTGTAGAGCTCTTATAACAGTGTACAGAGTGTGTGTGTGTGGGTATACTGTATGCGTGTGTTCTGTACCACTCTGGAAATAGTACTGCATTAGTGTAAAATAGCTCTGATGCAGCTAGGTGGTGCCATTAGGGGCTGGTGTGTGTACGTGCGAGGGTTGGCAGGGCAGGGCGGGGGCGGTGGAGTATCCGCGGGCTGGTTGTGGTGGGCCGGTTTGGGTCAAAGTCCAGGGCCGCTTTTTAGTCCCAGTCCATCCCTGGTGTGGGGGATGAGCCCAATGCAAATAAGGCAGAATTCCTAAGAGGACAAAAAAGATCCTTGCATACAGTGTCATCAGAGTTCCCTCTGTACAGATACAAATTACCACAGAGATCATACATTCATATAGATGTTATCAAAGTTCTCTTCAGAGAGCAAGTCTCAGATAGATACCAGACATGGATACCAGACACACATTTCAGTAGTCAATAAACTGGTAGAGAGAGAGAGAGAGAGAGAGAGAGCAGAGAGAGAGAGAGAGAGAGAGAGAGAGAGAGAGAGAGAGAGAGAGAGAGAGAGAGAGAGAGAGAGAGAGAGAGAGAGAGAGAGAGCGAGAGAGAGAGAGAGAGAGAGAGAGAGAGAGAGAGAGAGAGAGAGAGAGAGAGAGAGAGAGAGAGAGAGAGAGAGAGAGAGAGAGAGAGAGAGAGAGAGAGAGAGAGAGAGAGAGAGAGAGAGAGAGAGAGAGAGAGAGAGAGAGAGAGAGAGAGAGAGAGAGAGAGAGAGAGAGAGAGAGAGAGAGAGAGAGAGAGAGAGAGAGAGAGAGAGAGAGAGAGAGAGAGAGAGAGAGAGAGAGAGAGAGAGAGAGAGAGAGAGAGAGAGAGAGGAGAAGGGGATACTGGCCCTTACTAAAGGGAAACTTCACTGCTAGACACTATTTGAGGCGTTTCTCTAGTGTCCCTACATAATTCTGAGTGATGAGAGGGTGTTTCAGACATAATTATGCACTATAACAGTATTTTTGTATTTTCGCGCCACAAGAGTTCAATCAATGACTTAATTGGTTGATTGAGTCTTTTGTATGATCTAAAAATGAATGGAGTCGTGTTTTGTAACAATTATTGTGACCTTTGTGTTTCACCGATTGCAAGATCACGCTAGCAGCGAGTAGATATGGCTGTCCTTGTTCAATAGAGCCATTGGACGTGTCTCAACGATGTTCCTATCTGCCATGACATTTCAGGATATCTGGGTTCACTCATTTTCCCTGGCTTTGTAAAGACCACAGCCTGACAGGAGACCTACTTCTTTGTTCCCACCCTCGAAAGCAGGCTTTTCAAAATGGGGGCGGTACTAGTTTACAGGTTCACCGAAGCTATGTTACCGTGCACTGTCTATCCGAGATCGCTAAATAATTACAATGGCTGCTTCTGGTGATTCCTCTTTACAAGAAGCTGGAAAACCAAATATGTTTTTTATGTTATTTTATATAGGAACATACAGCCCTATTTATTTGCGGCGGAATACACTGAAGAGAAGTTGAGACAGCGGAAAAAATTATTGTGACATAAGCAAGCAGTGGCGGCAGCCTCGAACCGCTGAACCAGGACTCAGGAGGGCAAATGACAACGAGTAAGTTGTTTTGCTGTTGGTAGCTAGCTAGCAATATATGCTCTCTTTTTACACAAGTCAGTGCTGTTCAGTACAGTACAATTTCATGATTGATTCGGCCATAACGGGTAGTGCTGAGCGATTAACTGAAATGTTGGTAATTTTTTAGTTTTCAAACAACTAATTGACCGATGTCAATTCTTTGAATTCAATTTTGTTCAGGTTTCTTCAGTGAGCGCAGTGTGCAGTTTCTCTAAAGATAAATCAGATCAAGCCTGAACTGTGTGATGTAGTAAGGAGTTGTAGTTTCCAACAGGCCAATATTCTATATAGTTTAGCACAGAACATGTGGTAATTAACTATAATGACCATAATCCATTGCACGCCTGCTTAAACTTGTCCGTTCTGTGTCAAGCAGAGACTGGGAGAAGAGAGAACAAGTGATCTAGAGGGATAGAAAGCAGTTGCTTTGCGAGCCTGAAAATACACAAACTAAGTGATTGATTGTTGGTATTCAGCAGTCATAAAAGTATGCCTTATTTACTTTGAAGAACTACTAAAATTGTGATTTTGTCAGACAACATTGGCAGCAGCTCTATAGAGATGAGATGATGACTTGGAATGAAATAATACAATCGTAAAATAAAACAAATATTTTGTTAAAGGTTAATAAGTGATGAGCAGTAAATGGCAGTCCCTACCAACATAATACTTTTATTAATTGTTTTATTATGTGTTGTTACAGCATTCAACCCACATAATACATATTGCATTTAATGTCTGAAAAATAATCAAAACCGAAATCAAAAACCATGATTATTTTTTAATAAACAAACACAAACCGAACCGACCTCAAAAAGCACTAATCACTCAGCACTAATAACAGGGCTTGCTAGTACCACTACAAGCCAAGCTAGCCAAGTTTAGCTGGCTAGCTATAGTACAGACTGGTAGTGTATGTTTGCTATACTTAAAATGTACTGTAGTCTAACATTATAGCTAGCTAGCCTAGCTAGCATCAGTGCATCTACTGAGCAAAACTGCAGACATTTTTTGATGATGATGACAAAGAATAAAGGAATGAGTAACTATACCTGTGTGTTGTAGCTAGCTAGCTAACGTGTGTGTGTGAGATGTCTTAATGTCTACATCATGCTGCTACAGTAGGAATACAGAAAGTACACATCAATTGCACATGAATGTCTAATAGCGTTTTTGTCTTTCTTTCACAGACAATACCGCTTAGATACAAATAAGTTGATGACTCTCAAGAGGAGATTTGAAAGGTCCCATAACAGGAAGGAAACACATGGAGAAGAACCAACGCGCCCAAATCCAGGTCTACAATCGGGGAACCTAGCCCCGAGAATTCCAGCTGGGAGACAAGGTGCTGGTCTTATTCCCCACAGCAGAAAGTAAATTCCTGGCAACATGGCCGTATGAGGTTATAGAGAAGCTGGGACCCGTCAATTACCGCGTACGGCAGCCGGGGAGACGGAAACCCCAAAAGATTTACCACATTAACCTATTGAAGAGGTAGCACGAGAGGACAGCCTTGGCCGTGTAATGGTCAGGACCCAGGACGCCAACGATGCCAGTGGTGGTCCTGAGCAATGAGGACCTTGACCCGGACCAGAAGCAAACGCTCTGGGAGCTCGTTGATCGAACACGGCGTGGTCTCCCGAGAAGCTGGGCCGCACAACCCTCATTGAACACCACGTCCGCACCCGGCCCGGGGGAAACGGTACAAAAGTGCATGGAGCAGCCCCATCGTGTTGGTGCCCAAACCGGACGGTAGCCTACGCTTCTGTAATGACTTCCGTGGTGTGAACCACATCAGCTTGTTCAATGCCTACCCCATGCCGAGGGTGGAAAAGCTCATTGACCGATTGGGAAAGGCCCGGTACATCAGCACCCTCGACCTGACCAAAGGATATTGGCAAGTACCGTTGGCAGCCTCCTCCCGGGAGAAGACGCCGTTTTCGACACCGGATGGCTTATATCAGTACCGGGTTCTCCCATTCGGTCTCCACAGAGCCCTGTCCACGTTCTAGCGCCTGATGGACCGAGTCCTCCGACCCCATCAACAGTATGCAGCAGCCTATTTGGATGATATCATCATCCACAGCCAAGGTTGGGAAGATCACCTGACGTGCCTCCAGGCGGTGCTGGATGCGCTCAGGCAAGCTGGGTTGACAGTAAACCCCAAGAAATGCAAGCTAGGATTCGAGGAGGTGGAGTACCTAGGGTATTTGATGGGATGAGGGAACATCAGTTCCCAAGAGAGGAAGGTCGACGCGGTACGTGTCTGGCCTGTTCCACGCACCAAGACACAGGTCAAGTCCTTCCTGGGACTGGCAGGATACAACAGCCGGTTTATCCCCAACTTTGCGGCTATAGCCTCCCCCCTTACCGATCTAACCAGGGCCCGCCTCCTGAATATAGTGAAATGGACGGGCGAGAACGAAGTTGTGTTCAGGCGCATGAAGGAAGCGCTGTGCTTCCGAATTCCAGGTACCGATGTTGGTCCAGACGGACGCATGCGACACGGGACTAGGGGCCGTCCTGTCCCAGGTAAACGATGGGGAGGAGCACCCCATCATGTACATAAGCCTAAAGTTTACCGCAGTTTTGCCACCAGGGGGAAACTCGCCGAGGCCTGGTGACAGACGGAGTCTACATCACGCGGCGATGGCTCCCTATGCTGGATGTGCCATGTCTCAACTGGAGTGAGGGCAGCACATGGGAGTGGGGACTGAGGAAGAGAGGTTACTCCCGTATAGTCGTGCTCAGTACCAGAGATAACGGAGGGAGCTTGGTTTTGTTCCCCACAGGATACAGCAAGACCCCTGGAGAGACATATTATTTTCTCTTTGTTTATTATTTAAATAAACACCATTGAAACCGAGCTAATACAATTCTGTATCTGCCACACTGCGCTTTGGGTCGGATAACATAGAGCAAAATACTTGAGGCTACCATTTAGGCTACTGTGAAGTGGGTCCAGTTAAATGAGAGATGGGACGAATGGTAGCCTATCCTAATTTGTTGTTGGCCTATAGGCTATTTCGGGAGTATGAAAACCTCACAGTCAGAAAAGGTGAGAAATGTATTCTGCAATGATCATGGAAATGAAATAAATAATTGGAAATAGATTCCTATTTCTAATTATCTTAGAATGCAAAGATACATTTAATAGATTTTAGCTGTTCTCACTAACGCAAATGATTGCATCTTGTTATTTTATTTATACCAGTTTTTTTGTTATGATTTTTTTTTTTATACTGTATATTCACTTTTTTAAAATCTTTATTCAACCAGGTAAGCCAGTTGAGAACAAGTTCTCATTTACAACTGCGACTTGGCCAAGATAAAGCAAAGCAGTGCGATAAAAACAACAACAATCAGAGTTACATATGGAATAAACAAAAACAAACGTAAATAATAATATAATATGCCATTTAGCAGACACTTTTATCCAAAGCGACTTACAGTCATGCGTGCATACATTTTTGTGTATGGGTGGTCCCGGGGATCGATCCCACTACCTTCATGTTACAAGCGCCGTGCTCTACCAGCTGAGCTACGGAGGACCACGTACAATCAATAACACAAAAAATATATATATACCGTGTGTGCAAATGTTGTAAGTTATGGAGGTAAGGCAATATATAGGCCATAGTGCAAAATAATTACAATTTAGTATTAACACTGGAGTGATAGATGTGCAGAAGATGATGTGCAAATAGAGATACTGGGGTGCATATGAGCAAAATAAATAAAAATGTAAACAACAATATGGAGATGAGGTAGTTGGGTGGGCTAATTACAGATGGGCTGTGTACAGGCGCAGTGATCGGTAAGCTGCTCTGACAACTGATGCTTAAAGTTAGTGAGGGAGATAAGTGTCTCCAGCTTCAGAGATTTTTGCAGTTCGTTCCAGTCATTTGCAGCAGAGAACTGGAAGGAATGGCGGCCAAAGGAGGTGTTGGTTTGTGGATGACCAGTGAGATATACCTGCTGGAACGCATACTGACCAATGATCTAAGATACGGCGGGGATTTGCCTAGAAGTTATATATAGATGACCTGGAGCCAGTGGGTTTGGCGACGAATATGTAGTGAGGGCCAGCCAACGAGAGCGTACAGGTCACAATGGTGGGTAGTATATGGGGCTTCGGTGACAAAACGGATGGCACTGTGATAGACTGCATCCAATTTGCTGAGTAGATTGTTGGAAGCTATTTTGTAAATGACATCGCCGAAGTCAAGGATCGGTAGGATAGTCAGTTTTACGAGGGCATGTTTAGCAGCATGAGAAAGGAGGCTTTGTTGCGAAATAGGAAGCTGATTCTAGATTTAACTTTGGATTGGAGATGATTAATGTGAGTCTGGAAGGAGAGTTTACGGTCTAACCAGACACCTAGGTATAGTTGTCCACATATTCTAAGTCATCAGACCCGCCGAGAGTAGTGATTCTAGTCGGGTGGGCGGGTGCAAGCAGCGTTCGATTGAAGAGCATCCATTTAGTTTTACTAGCGTTTAAGAGCAGTTGGAGGCCACGGAAGGAGTGTTGTATGGCATTGAAGCTCGTTTGTTGTTCGAGAGGGCTAAGTCAACAACTGATAATGGTGACGAAAGTTTGGGCTAAGGCTAAACAGATAAACAGGATGGGGTACTGTGTAAAGGAACAGTCCAGCAGGCATTAGCTGTGTAGCTGAGTGATCATAAGGACCAGTGAACAGCACTAAGTAAGTCCGGGAGCAGATCGTGCTAGCAGGCCGGGGCTGGCAGATGGATCTTCATGGTCGTCGCAACGGGAAGCCTGTTGAAACCACATCAGACGATTACGTCAGCAGACCAGTCGTGATGGATTGGCGGGGCTCCGTGTCGACACTAGGAGGTCCCGTCCGGTTCACAGAGAGGTAGATAGCCGGGAGATGGGCCTGGCTCGAGGCTAGCTCAAGGCTAACTGGTACGTCGGGAAGTGGATATTAACCAACAACAGCCATTCGGTTGCAGCTAGCTAGTTGCGATGGTCCGGTGTTAAGGTTCAGTGATTCCGGCATGCTGTGCAGACTGGCTGATAATTGTCCAGGCTAGAGCTGGCTGGAAGGTAGTGCAGGCCATGGACAGTGGTGAAGACCGCTAACGGTGGCTAATAGCAAGTAGCTAGTTAGCTGGCTAGTTTCAGCCGTAGGTTCTTGAATAAAAAATTATAATAATAGAATCCGTTCCACATTGGGTGAGGCGGGTTGCAGGAAAGTATATTTAGTTAAAGGATGGAAAGTGAGAGAGAAATATATACGAATAAAAGACAAAAAAACAGGCTATTTACACGAGGACACAACGCAATACACGACGGCACTACTACGCCATCTTGGTAAACTAATGTGAGTAAACTAATGAATAAGAGTGTCATCATATTGTGAACAGATCAGCTTGTACTAAGCACCCTAACACAAGCGGGAGGCATAAAATGAACAGACCAGAGGCAGTGGTTGTGGTTCCTTTTCTTTCGCCCGACAAAGTCATTCCAATACAGGGTAACGTCCAACGCTGAAACAACAGCGTAACAACAAAATAAACATAAAATAGCCCATCCAGGGTGGCAAAGGCGGTTTTGTGGCAGTCTTCGGGGGCCAGAGGCACCTGCCAGTACTCCTTTGTGAGGTTGAGCCAATATTCCTCCCATCTATGCTCTTCACCTTCCGCATAGCCTGGCGAAGGTCGGGGTCCCGGTATTGGGCGGATCCGAATTGGCCCATTAGCTCTTCCGACAGGGTGAAGTTGTGGTGTTGGAGCGAGGGGGGGCTTTCCTGGTTGGGGTCGAATGACTCCGTGCCAACCCCCTCCAGGTGCTCTCCCTCGATGACTCCTGAAACACCTGGCGGAACTGCTCCCTCTGGAGCTCGTCGACTTGATTCAGGACGGGGGTCTGGTTAGGTCCCGCTCCCGCTGGGTCGCTCTCGGGCTGTTGATTCAGTGGGCATAGGGACGTCTACGCTGGGGCAGTGTCTAGCCATATGACCATTTTTGTTGCACTTGAAACACTGTATAGGGCCCTGAGGCGTGGCCTTACTAAAAGTCTTGACTATGGGGCTAGGTGCTGGCCTGGCCTTGTCAACCCTCCTGCCAGCAATGGGGCGTACCACCGGAGTGGTCTTCTCGCCCCTGCTAACGGCAGCAAGGCTTTTAGTAGACAAGTATAGCTCAATCGATGCACTGGACTAGGTGGTCAACTGTAACTGGATTTGCCTGACTGACTATCCTCTGCATGGTGACTGGTAATTCCCTCAAACACTTGTCTAAGACCAGGGTTTCTAACATTTCGGCAGTGGTTTTTGTGGGACATAGCCACCCTCTTACCAGACGGATAAGTTGGTAGAGCTGGCCCCTCGGTGACTCCTCTTCGGCGTACTTCCAGTCATGAAACCTTTGGGCCCGGTCTCTGGGGTTCAGCTGATAGCGGGACGGAATCTCCGCCTTCGGACGTGCGTAATCCGCAGCAGCCCCTTCCTCAATGTCATAGTACGCCGCCTGGGCTTTGCCTGTGAGCTGGGGAGCCAGGAGGCCCGCCCAGTCGTCCTGAGGCCATCTCCGTCTCTGCGCCGTTCGTTCGAAGGCCAGAAGATAGGTCTTCACATCGTCGTCCTCCATCAGACGTGGAATCAGCGCGTTGACGTTGGACATCCTACGATCCCTGGGAGTCGGGCGGTCTGCTAGTTCGGACCTGAGGAGGTCCAGGGTCTCCTGTTGGGTGATGGCGCAGGCCGTTAGCTGACGTAACAAATCTTCGCTCATGCCTATCAGCGGGTGTAGTGGGCTTCACAGCCACCGGAAAGGGGAAAGGTTGTGGTCTAGCCTCAAAGTGCCCGCATTCTCCACCAGTTGTGAATGGATCAGCTTGTCTGAAGCACCCTAACAGTGGTTGTGGTTCCTTTGCTTTTGTATTGTTCCTGGCACACCTATATAAAGGAAGACACAACGCAATTAGTGGGCCCAGCTGTGTGCTAATTGGCATTACACTGAGTACCTATCCCCTAAGGAGGGTGCTGTCATGTCGTCTTCCTCCGGCTGGTCACTGAACTCTTACAATATATTCCCCATTTGCACAAGGCAACTGCTAGGCTTTTGCTTTCTTGCAATGCAATACTTCAACCACTAGAAACAGTGCGTACACATGGTCTAAAGCAGGGGTGCCCAGACTTTAGTTACATAGGGTCTACTTTTTCCACCCTCTTCCTAACATGGCCAACTGGTGGACCTGTATTTTGACTTCATTATCTTCATGTCTGAAAATGCTGACTCACAAAGGTAGGTAGATTCAAAAAATGCTGTCAAGTACATGGCAACTTTTCTCATGTTTGGATATTTTTCCTCCACGATAAGGTTCCAAAAGTCTTCCCCCGATGCCCTCGATTTGATTTGGAGGTCGCTTTGCAGAGTCAAAATTTCACTCTCAATGGCTGATTTCGCCATGTGAAACAATGATGCAATATTTGTTGCAATTTCATCACCATGAACTTCCACACCAAACGGAAAGCACATAAATGTTGCCATAGGTTCCAGGATCTAAATGTCTTGAAGGCTTTGGTCAAAGTCTACGGTAATGTTGTTCACCTGTTCAACATATCGACCACAGTTGAATGGCAGATCAGACACACACATTTTGAATTTGTTGTGGTGAAAAAATAATCTTCCTGCCACTCACTGTGAAAGTTGAAGATTTTTGGTTTCTTGCTGCTTGGTCCATATTAAAAACATAACCGGAACTTCACAGAAAAATTTTTCGTAAAAAAACAACTACAACTGGAACAACAAAGAATATTCTGTTACAGGTCTGTTACAGGTCTCGCAAGCGTGGAAATGTAAACGTACTAACTCTAGACGGTTGCAATGGTAGCGACAGTTTGGAAAACAAATGAAGCAACTATAGTGCCGCGGGTTTGTCACATTTTATGTCAATCAAGCAGTTTAAATATTTTGTCTGTGCAGAAATATTCGACAAAGAAGCTAACCTGTAAGCAAAGCATAATGTCCTTCAGAACTGTGGACCTCATTATTTTCAATTAGACTCGATGGTAGCGCTGTGAATTGCCAAAATATATATTTTTAGTGCATACATTTTGAACACTTTTATGCAGTCTACTAGAAAAAAGTCCTGGGCACCGATGATCTAAAGTCTGCGGAAGGATAAGCACATTGTCACGTCTATTGTCCCTCTAACCACTCTGACATCAATGCAAATGCAATTGAAAATCACATCAAACACTTGTCATCAAAACAATATCATGCTTTTAAAACTCACTTGACTGTCATTGATCAATTTGAAGAAAGAAGTCCAACAATAGGTTGAAACTGAGTGGAAAACATGTTCATTGTGGATGTTGTTTCAAAGCCTAAAATAATGAAATGGAAAGTGCTTTCTAAGGTGATGATTAATTACAAACACCCATATGCATATGAATAGGCCTATACAGTAAGGGAAAAAAGTATTTGATCCCCTGCTGATTTTGTACGTTTGCCAAATGACAAAGAAATGATCAGTCTATAATTTTAATGGTAGGTTTATTTGAACAGTGAGAGACAGAATAATAACAAAAGAATCCAGAAAAACGCATGTCAAAAATGTTATAAATTGATTTGCATATCAATGAGGGAAATAAGTATTTGACCCCCTCTCAATCAGAAAGATTTCTGGCTCCCAGGTGTCTTTTATACAGGTAATGAGCTGAGATTAGGAGAACACTCTTAAAGGGAGTGCTCCTAATCTCAGCTTGTTACCTGTATAAAAGACACCTGTCCACAGAAGCAATCAATCAATCAGATTCCAAACTCTCCACCATGGCCAAGACCAAAGAGCTCTCCAAGGATGTCAGGGACAAGATTGTAGACCTACACAAGGCTGGAATGGGCTACAAGACCATCGCCAAGCAGCTTGGTGAGAAGGTGACAACTGTTGGTGTTATTATTCGCAAATGGAAGAAACACAAAATAACTGTCAATCTCCCTCGGCCTGAGGCTCCATGCAAGATCTCACGTTGTGGAGGTGCAATGATCATGAGAACGGTGAAGAATTAGCCCAGAACTACACGGGAGGATCTTGTCAATGATCTCAAGGCAGCTGGGACCATAGTCACCAAGAAAACAATTGGTAACACACTACGCCGTGAAGGACTGAAATCCTGCAGCACCCGCAAGGTCCCCATGCTCAAGAAAGCACACATACAGGGCCGTCTGAAGTTCGCCAATGAACATCTGAATGATTCAGAGGAGAACTGGGTGACAGTGTTGTGGTCAGATGAGACCAAAATTGAGCTCTTTGGCATCAACTCAACTCGCTGTGTTTGGAGGAGGAGGAATGCTGCCTATGACCCCAACAACACCATCCCTACCGTCAAACATGGAGGTGGAAACATTATGCTTTGGGGGTGTTTTTCTGCTAAGGGGACAGGACAACTTCACCGCATCAAAGGGACTATGGACGGGGCCATGTACCGTCAAATCTTGGGTGAGAACCTCCTTCCCTCAGCCAGGGCATTGAAAATGGGTCGTGGATGGGTATTCCAGCATGACAATGAACCAAAACACACGGCCAAGGCAACAAAGGAGTGGCTCAAGAAGAAGCACATTAAGGACCTGGAGTGGCCTAGCCAGTCTCCAGACCTTAATCCCATAGAAAATATGTGGAGGGAGCTGAAGGTTCAAGTTGCCAAACGTCAGCCTCAAAACCTTAATGACTTGGAGAAGATCTGCAAAGAGGAGTGGAACAAAATCCCTCCTGAGATGTGTGCAAACCTGGTGGCCAACTACAAGAAACGTCTGACCTCTGTGATTGCCAACA